>NC_059337.1:127696666-128000555 GCF_018350155.1 Leopardus geoffroyi
TTTTTTTTTTTTTTTTTTTACTTCCTGCTTTTGTTTCTTTATAGAGGCTAAAAAGTCAAATCACTCACCTTCCCAGATTCTTTTGCATCTAGATGTGGACATGTTACAGGCTCTGGCTAGTAAGATATAAGCTGAAGTCTCTGGGGAAGCCTTCTGGGAATGTTTCATTTTTGATAGAAGTCTCAACTGGCATATCCCTCAGGCCTTCCACCCTCTTCCTGCCCAGAATGTACAAACAATGCCTGGAGGTGACAGAATCATCATGCAATCGGGAGGATGAAAGTCATGTCCTAGGAATGGCAGAGCTCAAAGGTAAACAAAACAAAATAAAAAAAAAAAAACACACACCAAAAAAACCCTGATTCCTAATTAACATTTTTGAGCATTTAAACTAACCCTGGGTTACTGTGGCCTCTAGAATTATTGTATGGTGGAATAGAGCATTTGCTTGTTTAAGACACTGTTAGTTTTTAGTTTGTTTTTGCTTGTGGGAAACACTCCTTGTTTTTCTAATATTTAAAGGATATAGGGATTATGTTAACATAAATTATTCTTTTTTTTAATCTTATTTATTTATTTTGAGAGAGAGAGAGAGAGAGAGAGAGAGAGAGCAAGCAGGGGAGGGGCAGAGAGAGAGAGAGAGAGAGAGAGAGAGAGAGAGAATCCCAAGCAGGCTTTGCATGGTCAGCACAGAGCCCGATGTGGGGCTCAAACTCATAAACATTGAGATCATCCCCTGAGCTGAAACCAAGAGTCAGAGGCTTTCCTGACTGAACCATCCAGGCACACCTAACATAAATTATTCTTAATATATTTTAATCTTCTCCCAATCAGCTTACTGACAGATAGTTCAGGAGGAAAAAAAAAAAGCTAATGAAAATTAGAAAATCTTCATATGTGTGGTTAGATTTTGAAAGGTATTAGCTTATTACTTGAACCGCAGAATTAAGAGTAGCAGACTTCTCAGAATTACTGTGGCAATATTTGTTCATTTTAAAGCAGAATCCCACTGTACTACACATCACAACAATCGATCAGGATTCCCAATGCATCAGTAAATCATGGGCATTTTAGGAAGGGGAAGAGACACATGTTTTATAACTTAGCATTTCTACTGAAATCTCATCAAATTCTTCATGAAACAACTCAAAGTTCTCTCTTCTTGGCTCATTCATCTCTCATTTTCTTCAGAGACAGAGCCTCTCAAAATCACCCTTAATGCCAATGCCATTCAGCTGTGTCCCTTCCTGTTAAATGTAAGCTGCTCTCTACTGCTTAATAATTCTGTCCACGGTGGGAGTGGGAGGTGTAGAAGGTGAACCTCAGCTTATTCTAGAACAACTGCAATGAAATGAAAAGGAAGCGATTAGGAGCTATTTCAAATGTTTGTTATTTTATAAAATTAGGCACTTTTAATAACATAAGAAAAAGATACTTAGAGTATCTCTACTAAATCCCATAGAACTGGTTCTCAATGGACTGCTTTTTGTTGTACAAAGGCAACTTAATGTTACATCTCAAATATGATTATTAGTATATAACTTAGCAACAAAAGGCAGAAATAGTGAAATAAAACTACCTAATTCTGTATCTTCTTTTAATTGCAAGGACTTGGATCTAGAGGAAATAAACCTCTGGGCTTGAAAACCTAAAGGTGGTGTTATGCTATGTTATGTAAATAACCGAGTTATTAACAGCTATACTACCACTGCCTATTTACAGACTCGATTTTAAAGAGATCTCTTAATCCTTTATAACTTGAAATAAAGGATTTTATTTGGATACTCTCAGATCTTTCAAATGGAAAAGACATTTGCTCTGTTTTCCTTGTGTCTTGGGCTTAAATATAGATAGACAGATAGATAGATAGATAGATTTACTTATTTCCCACTTTTTCAATCTTTGAGAGTAAAATGTAATACAATAAAACTTTGGTTTGCAAGCATAATTCATTCTGAAAATATGCTTATAATCCAAAACACTTGTATATCAAAGTCAATTTCAAGAACCATTGGTTCAGTTATGATCTTGTGACTTTTGGCGTCATGTACCGCTCATACTGTAAGATACCATTCGTTTTTTTATTAGAAATGTTTCTCCTCTTGCGGAACACTCGGAGAACAAGTTACTCGCAATCCACGGTTTTACTGTGATAGGTCTGTTCATTGATAATAGGGTCTTGAATCAAAGTGAGTTGACTCATTCAATTAGAGGAGGAATTTGTTCTATATTCCTGTTTGCAAAACAGAACTCCCTATTTTGCGCCGCAAACCAGGATGGATATCCAAACTTTTTTTTTTCTCCAGACACTTCTGAAGATGCTTTTGTTGTTGAAACGTGGCAAGGGAAGCAGGCTGCAGACAAATATGGGCTTCTGTGTGTTTCAGTGGCAATATCACCTTTTGCACATCTGAACACATAAGCAAATTGTATTGAAAAGTTATTTAGAGAATATGCATTGTGGTACATTTCTGGTTTCTAAAATGCACTTCTGGTTTTATAAAATACCATGTTCATCAGGATTCCTCATCTTTACTTTTCTTACTATGAGACATGGGATACCAAAATATGATTTAGTTTGTGCTTTATCACTCCAAAAAAATGGCTAAACAATAAAACTTATCAAAAGACAAAAACCTATCAAAAGACAAAAACCTATCTTTCAGAGGTTGTTTGGTGAGAAGGTGTGTGTGTGTGTGTGTGTGTATTTGAACTCATACTTGCCAGGCACATAGTTGGTGCACTACCTACATCATCTCCCTTAATCCTAAAAATAAGTCTGGAAAGTTAGATATATTGGACCATTTTTAGAGAGTCAAATTGAAGCTGAATGGAATTAAGTAATATTACTCTGGGTGAATGGTTATCAAATTATAAAGCTGGAGTCCAAATAGGTGCGTGTTTCATCCTGAAATCAGTTTATCCAGGGTATGTGTTGTGGGGAAGAAGTGGGGTTTGATGGATAATTGTGCTTCTCTTGAGCCCTAGAAATTCTTGGGAAGTAATAGCAAAATAGTTCCATTTCTACCTATTTCGTGACTTTGGCTTTCATATAAGATTTGCTCTCAAGAAAATATTCTGTTAAGAGAAATTTGCAAGACTTCATTAAAACATACATACAAATATTTAAAAGAACACACAGCTGTGGAGAAGCTGTCATTTTCTTACTTTTGCCTCTGCCAAAGCTTTCTCATTTTGAGTAGTTTCAATAGTTTGTTTCTTATTATGCCTCTATATGCGTTTCCCAAGTAGGTGTGGATATAACACTGGCAGTCTCTAGACACAGAGGATCCTGGGCCACAAAACCCAGGAATGAAAGCAGGATGAGGAAATTTCACTTTTAACATGAACGGATGATGACATTTTAGAAACCAGCAAGGTAATATGGAAAGAAACAAATCTATGACATTAAGTTGGTTCCCTGAGATTAAATGCTCCCCAGAGAGAGTGAAGTAAAGAGAATGACATGGAATTGATTGATTTCAGTTAACCCATAATTGACTGTGCTTATTATTTCTCCTGTTAGTCAGAAGGCTGAGACATACAATTAACTTTCATTAGTGTAAAAATTAAAGCTATATATTTTTTACACATATAATCTTCAGGAAATACTGTACCCATTAGAAAAATATGTTTCTACGTAGTTGTCTTGAGATCCTATTGTTGCTTTGCTGTTGACACATCTTTGTTTTTACTAGTAATTCCTTCCAGGTAGTGAAGAATCAGTGAAAAGTGTTGAGTCAATGAAGTAAATTTTGCTAATTTCTGCAAAATAATCATTACTTTTAAAATATCCCCATTGTATTTGTAGAATAATGCATCATCTCCTCCAAAGATGTCCATTTTGTTCTAATCCCTGTGACATGTGAATACATACCCTTATATGGAAAAATGGATTTTGCAGGTGTGATTAAGGATCTTGAGGGTTGGAAGAATATTTTACATTATCCAGGTGAGCCCAGTGTAATCACAAAGATCCTTAGCAGAGAGAGCCAGAGTCAGGGAAGGTGATGTAATTACAGAAGCAGAGGTTGGAATGCTACAGCCACAAGCTAAGCAATGCAGGCAGCCTCTAGGTGCTGGAAAAGACAAGGGATATATTCTCCCTTAGAGCTTCCAATAAAAAAGCAGTTCTACTGACACCTTGACTTGAGCCCCGTAAGACTCAGTTCACACTTAGGACTTCCAGAGCTATAAAATAATAAGTCTTCCATGGTGTCATTTGCTGGTGACAGAGAAGAATATAAAGGAAGCCCTCTAGTAATCTGAGACAGTATGACTGAGAGTTAAGATAATTGATATGGCAGAAGACATAAAGAGTTAACCACTCTAAAGGGATATTGTCAAGGAATGAGCAAGAAGAGGAAACTATTTCCGACAAAGGAAAAAGTATTTGTGAACATCTCATTTTGGCTAAGAGCTTAGAGAAATTGAGAACTGAAAGAACTGTAATACGGATGGAATCTTCAGAATTAAGTTGGACAATCAAATATTGTTTCCTTGGGGTGACTGAGTGGCTCGGTCAGTTGAGCATCTGAGTCTTGATTTTGGCTCAGGTTATGATCCTAGGGTTCTGAGATCAAGTCCCATGTTGGGTTCATGCTGAGTATGGGAGCCTGCTTGGGATTCTCTCTCTCTCTCCCTCTCTCTCTCTCTCTCTCTCTCTGCCCCACTCCCCTGCTCATACTCTCTTTATCTCTCCAAAAAGAAGAAGAAGAAAGAAGAAGAAGGGGGGAATGAGGAGAAGGGGAAAAGAATTGTCTTTATTTTGGAGGCATTTGGAACCCATCAGTGGGTGTTGCTGCACAGGGTTGGTTGGGACAATTTGGACTTATGTTTCAATTAAACTATTCCATTTCATGGCATTTCCCCACCTCCATCCATTCAATTTTTTATTTCAATGTTCTTCTTCATCCCAACATTAAAAGCATCTACAAAAAATACATGGCATGAGTCATGATAATTTTAGGATATGACCCTATTATGCCTCTGCAATAGTGTAAACACCAAAGATGATTATGTTGTTTTATGCAATGAAATACCATATTTAAATGCCCATATTTCTGAGTACTGAGTAGGCCATTTAGATAATTAATGAAAGTCAGTTAGTTTTTCACATCATCTTAATCAATAAAGTTAGATGGACTCAATATTTCTTCTTGCCCTTTGCCCAGCCCAAATGCAAATGGAGATGAAAAAGAAAAATCACTGTGATTAAAAACAAATCTTCTATAAGGGAACTTTAAAATTAATGTGCCCCTGGTGATAGTCATGGTCTGCGTTTCATTCTCAATTAAGTGCAATCTAGAAATGAATTAAAAATGACATTTGTAAATGGATGGAAAAGAAATCATATATAACAGTGATTTGACTTTAAAGGCCCAATGATATGAGCTCTTTAAAAAAGTCTGAGGGCAAGAATGAATTGGCCTATAAAACTTGTGGTGTCAGTATTTCCCAGAGACAGATGAGGCCTTACTAATTCTTACTTATTTGAATGGAACTGTCTAGGTTTGATTAAGGGTCTTTTTTTAAGGGGGGTGTGCAGGATCATAATATTTTATATAACCTCTATCTGTCATGATAAAAATTTAAAGTGTGAAGAATCCCATCAAATCCTCAAACATGGACTTTAAAAAGGATAAATAAAATTTCATGTGGCTGCGCTAATTATAATCAACCTAAGGGGTATATTCCTCTATCACATATTTTGAAATAGATTTAGATGCAGTTTTAAAAATTTGCACAGATCTTTTGTATATTAGCATATATCTCTGACTAGGAGATGAGTAACTCAGGTTGAAGCAGTAAGACTCAGTTAAAATCTCTCTTAGGCCAGAATATATCCTCTACTCCAGCAATAATTAAGTTTTCCTCTATGAAAAGTATGTTCTCTAATTTTTTAATCAGAGTCATTACATGCACATATAAATATTTTAAGTACCAGAAACAAGTCACACAAACTCAAGACACCCTGGCCAGTCTTGGAGACAGAAGATCAGATCCTGAGATGAAAATATCAAAGTTCTTTTAGACTGTCGTCTCCTCACTGACTTTCATTTACCCACATTCCTTCCATTCAAATAATTATTTTTTTGCTTCTTCCTCCATTTCTAAAACATGACTTTGTTACTTATGGCAGTACCTTATTCTTAAAATGTCTGTAAGAGGGAGATAGAGTATAGTGACTTTGGTCCAAGAAGATTTTATAAATTCTGGTTTGTTTCCTTATGAATTTCAGATTTAATTCATGGCCTGGTGTTTTAGGAGATATCTGTGTGTGTGTGTGTGTGTGTGTGTGTGTGTGTGTGTGTGTGTGTGTTTTATCAATTCCAACCCCTTTATTCTTAAGGTCTTTAGGTGCTTTATGATAATTAAAACCAAAAGTTTCTCTAGAGAAATACCTAACATTCTCATTAGAAGAAATTTGGAGGATATACAATGTTCAAATGTTTAAACACCTCAACTGGTTAAAATATTTCTGGATAAATAAATGTAATTCTTGGATTTCTATCAGAAGTTTGTTACTTTAGAACACTCTCTTCCAGCTGAAAAAAGATCCATCATGATGACTTTATTATCTGTAGAAATACTCCTTTGCATCATTAGGAGGTAAATCACAAAAATGTGTTCCTCTTACTTTTCATATTTTCCAGAATCTTACATTAAACAAATGATATTAAGGCTAATGACTCTATTTTGATGTCTAAAATATTTTCATGGAACAATCTGGGATACCCTGATCTACTCTAATCCTACACTTAATAAATAATGGCATATGTAACCAGCCATCGTTACATATGGCCTATGATAGGCCATTGTCTATGAGCTAAAACAATTCTGGTAAATTTTCTAGACCATATAAAGAGATTATAAAACCAATAATTTATTTTTAAAAATATTTGAATTTTATGTGGGATTATATATTGTATAAATTATATATTAATATAAGTATAATATATTACATAGTATATATTAAAATAAAATCCATTTTCATTAACTGGAAAAACAAAATCAAACATGGTTTGTACTGAAAATTGGAAACTAAACAAATGAAGATTAAAATAATACTGAGATTCATCTATAAATGAAAGGCTTTATTTTGATCTGGGTAACTTAGAAATGAGTTTTGTTGTGTTTTTTTTTCCCTCAGAAATAAATATATAACCATGGAGGCTGATGACAGTGTTATTGGCCTTTCACATTCCATCCTTCTCTTAGGAACAAATTATGATTGGAGAAATTATCTTTATCACATGTAATTAGAATGCATTTACACATTTAAAATCATGCCACTAGCAATTTAGAAATATAAATTTATAGATTATTTATTTCCAGCAAAAAAGGAGGAGAATGGGGCTTTATTAACTGCATTTTCAGCTGATAGAGACTAATACTTATATATATTCCGGATCAGTGTCACACAACTATTTAAAGGCAAATCCAGAACATTAACCTAGATCCAATATGATTAACCTTACAATAAACTCACTCCTCATCATGTTTTATACTATTCCACAAGTGGACAGAGAAGAAAGAAATTATAACAAGAGTCCAAGTACCATACTCTAAAAAAAGAAATTTTGTGCAAAGGTAAACAAGTCCCAGAAAAACATTATCGTGTTGATATCCCTACAAGATTGTTAGAATTAAGTAACAGGTGACATTTAAAAAAATATTTTATTTATTTATTTATTTAAAGAGAAAGAGAGAGCGTGAGCAGGGGAGGGGGAGAGAAAGAGGGAGAGAGTGAGAATCCCCAGCAGGCTCCACACTGTCAGCACAGAGCCCAATGTGAGTAGGGCTCGAACTCATGAACCGTGAGATCATAACCTGAGCTGAAATCAAGAGTCAGATGTTTGACTGGCTGAGCCATGCAGGCATCCCAAAAGGTGACATTTTTTTTTTTAGTAAGATGCAGTTCATTTTAGAGTGTAGTGGATTTGATTTTGTTGTATTGGCTGTAATTTTGTTTGTTTTTCTTCTCGGCATATCCTTTCTCTCCTCCAGTAATGATTCATTGGTTTTCCTTTCACAAATCACTTTCTAGGGGCACCTGGTTGGCTCAATATGTTGATCATACAACTCTTGATTTTGGCTCAGGTCATGATCCCAGGGTGGTGGGATCCAGCCCTGCATCACACTGAGCATGGATCCTGCTTAAGATTCTCTCTCTCTCTCTCTCTCTCTCTCTCCCCCCATAGGCCCCTCCTCTCTGCCTACACACTCTCTCTAAAGTAAAAATTAAATAAATAAAAATAAAATATTAATAAAAAGGAAATCATTTTCCTTCTATCTTAGTTCATGTAGTTTGAGAGTAGCATCTATTAAAATGGAGAAGGCAAGATGGTTCCAGTGGCAGCTGCATAAACAGTAGAAAATAGAGGGAGGGAGGGGAGGGTGGGTGATAGGTATTGAGGAGGGCACCTTTTGGGATAAGCACTGCGTGTTGTATGGAAACCAATTTGACAATAAACTTCATATATTGAAAAAAAAAAGAAATTAGTCATAACTGAATCATCCAAAAAAAAAAAAAAAAAAAAAAAGAAAGAAAATAGAGGCAAAAAAGACAGAGAAAGAAGGCAGAAAAATTGCATTTGCTCTGGACCATTGTAGAAGCAAATGTTTCTTTAACATACCAGTCTTCCTTAAGCTGGTTACTGTGTATAACCCGATACAATGATCATGGTCTGAAACAATGCCCCTTGTTTGTGAAGAGCATGTTATATTCATTATGATCTCCTAATGAGACAAAATGCATAATCATGTTAAATTTCTTTCTTTCTCTCCAGAATCTTGCTTGGTATGTAAGATTTTTCTTGATCAAAGAGTAAGCTTCAAATTTTTATAAAATACTGGGTTTTAGAGCGCCTATGTGTCTTTAAACATTGATGTTCTTCAATTCCAAAAATTCCAATCCTCTGATTTTTACAGATGGAAAAAAAGTCCCTGGAGAAGTCAAATGATTTTTTCAGATCCCCCAGCTAATTAATGAGTTGTAGACTTTGGCAAAAATCTATGTCTTCTGACCAAAGAATACTATACATTCTAATATGCCATTGCTTCACCACTTGCTGAATATTCATCCTTTAATAAATGAAGCATTTGTTCAGTTATATTTGAATAATAATGTTTTGGTTCAAAACATTGTTGGTGTAGACAAACATATGTAACTTCTTTACAAGGACATTCAATCTAACTGTGAATTACTCTCTTTTCATTGAATCCCCTCCTAAATTTATATCCAACAGATGAAAATAATTTCTTGAAAAGTAAATAACTTTTAGCTTTTTTTTTTTAAATCAAGAAAATTGGACCCAATAATTCTTATTGTCTTCCCATATTTAGATATTTTTTCAGGTGCTTATAGAAAATTTTCTACATAAATTAGATAAGAAAAAGATATTTTGAAGGCACTACATAAGAAATTATTATAATGGGACTTGGTTCTTAAAGAAATTAAACTGATGCATAATCAAACTCTAGGTGTCACAGGCTAAGACAATTGTACTCCAAAGATTACTTTGAAATTTACAATTTCATTTGAGTTTGTTTTCTGCATTGTATGCATACTGTTATAGAAAAACTTAGTTAAAAATATCTTGCAAATTTCATAAAGTAAGAATGTAAAATCTCCAATTTTGATGTGATAATTCATTTTAACAGTGAGTAAATAAGTCTAGCTTCCTTAACTGTAGAGAACAAACTGTGGGTTGCTGGAGTGGAGGTGGGTGGGGAGATGGGCTAGATGGGTGACGGGTATTAAGGAGGGCACTTATCATGAGCACTGCGTGTTATATGTAAGTGATGAATCACTAAATTCTACTCCTGAAACCAATACTACATTACATGGTAACTAACTAGAATTTAAATAAAATCTTGGAAAGAAAAAAAAATCATCTGTAACATAATGAGGCATGAAATTTCTATGTCAAAAGAAAAGTATATACTTAAAAATTGTTTTAATGTTTTATTTTATTTGTTTTTGAAGGAGAGAGAGACAGAGCACAAGCAGGGGAGGGACGGAGAGAGAGGAAGACACAGAATCTGAAACAGGCTCCAGGCTCTGAGCTGTCAGCACAGAGACTGATGTGGGGCTTGAACTCACAAACCGTGAGATCATGACCTGAGTCGAAGTCAGACACTTAAGCAACTGAGCCACCCAGGCACCCTGAAAAGTATATACTTTTAAAGACAGACTTTAGGGGTGCCTGGGTGGCTCAGTTGGTTGATCATCTGACTTTGGCTCAGGTCATGACCTCACAGTTCCTGAGTTTGAGGCCCCATGTTGAGGTCTGTGCTGACACTGCAGAGCCTGAAGCCTGCTTTGCATTCTGTCTTCCTCTCTCTCTGCTCCTCCCCCACTCATTCTCTCTCTCTCTCTCTCTCTCTCTCTCTCTCAAAAATAAATAAACATTAAATTTTTTTAAAAAATAAAAGGTAAAAAAGTAAAATAGAGACTTTAAAATGTGTTGCATTGCTTTTGTAAGGGACTTTAGATTCATTTACTCTGTATTTCTGAACTGAAAAAAAAATGCAAGCTAATAAGGGCAAAGGATGTAATGTGATAAAATTCAAAAATTTGGGAAGTTCAAAATCGCATTGGTTATGATATAACTAGGTATCTCTGCATAAGAGTTTGCCAGTGTTCAGGGAAACACACATTGTGACCAGTCTGCTCTACTGCATTTCCCACTGTGTATATGTTTTTAGGGGGAAATGAACACCAGAGTAGAAATCTGATTCAGAAGACCAAGTGATGAGGATACAAATATGCTTACGTCAGTTATGGTTTACCAAGTAAAGCAAACCTGTGAAGACTATTTTGGAGTAAGAGATTTGTCATAAGAATTACATCTTAAAAAATTGTGGGAGTAGCTAGGGAAGAAAAGCTCCCACAGGGGGAGTTAAGTAACCTAGGACAAATCAATAAGCGTATTTGGCACAAGTGAAAGGAAACTCGCCAGAACACCTGGAATCTAGGGATGTCCAGCTGCTGTCATTATACCGCGAATTATGGGCGACTGTGGGGATCTGTGGAAGGACGTCAGTTCTTCACAACTATGGTCTCTATGAGTTTCACACTCTGTGGTGTGAGTTTCATCAACTTCTGTGGTCTGATGTGGGCCTGGTTTTGCTACCGATCATTGGGATTTGCTGATGGGAGGGAATGCTGGAATTAATAGGATGGGTGAGGACGAACTACCCCCTGCCAGATTCCAAGTGGTGGTTTTTCTCACCACCCCTAAGCAATGATTACCTCTCAGAGGGTCATGGCAACTCCTTCATTTTTGCCTTCTGAATCTAGTACAATCTCACTTTGACAAACTCTTGCCTGGAACCATAGAGGAAAGGGTGTGCTGGGACACTTAGTTCCTAGGGTAACCAAGCTGAAAATCTGCGTAGTGCCCAGAAGTGAAGCAAATATTTTGGCCATGTTGGTGTATTTTTATTTTTTCTCTTTTGAAGCTGATATTTTGAGGAGGTAGGCAGAGAGTCCCAAGCAGGCTCCATAACCAGTGCAGAGCCCCATGCAGGGCTTGATCCCATGACTCTGGGTTCATGACTTGAAACAAAATCAAGAGTTGGAGGCTTAACCGACTGAGTCACCCAGGCACCCCTGAAGCTGATTATTTTTACTAAAATATAATTGACATGTTAGTTTCAGGCGTGCATCATCATGATTAGATAGTTGTACATACTGTGAAATGATCACTTGCAGTAAGTCTAGGTAAGAAGAAAGTATATGTATACAGAGACAATGAGTAACACCAAATGGAATCTATGGGACTCTCAGCATTCTAGAAATCCATATAACTAGGGACAGATGTCTTTGTAAATGGCATAGGAGAACACTGTTTTGAGAATATCAATAACGATATTAAGGGTAAAAGACGGTGGGGATTCCACACTCAACTGTGCTTGTGAAATGCAGTGTTACAAAGGTTTAAACAACATTTAATCAGAAACTCCTGAGAGAATTAAATATTCCATTTTTTTGATTCAATAAGAAATAGCATGAAGAGTTTTGTTAAATCATTTGTCTCTATAAGTCTTAAGCATTTTTGTTTTTCTCCCTAGGTAACATCTCCAAGAACAAAGAAGGAAGTGTTTCCATTCACTGAAAAATCTGGTGTAAGTTTTCACCTACGTTTCTTATTTCCCTGTGTTTAAAAGGTAAATTCTTTTTTTTTTTAAACATGGAGGATGAGGACGGTTGATGACTTTTCACAATACACAATCATCTTCTGACAATTTTGGGTGTCTAGGAAGCAGTGAATGGATAGTTTAATGCAAACCAATTGATCACTGAAGGTTATTTTTAGTTAATCAGCATTTTTAAAAAGTTCCATAACTGCAGAGTGGAATTCTTTCTTTGTCCTTGATTCATGATATTCCTATGACTTTGCTCAGGGGAAGCGTTGGCAGAATCATGCTGCAGTCAATCATACAAACATCCTTAAATGTCCATGTTAATGACCAACTTCTAATCACATTGTGGATCATTTTAGTCGAAGATAGAGACGTGGTTTGAGATACAATTACTCATGAAATTGGTTTTAAGTAAAATGATACACTTTTGTTTATAAAGTTAAATTTTAATTTTATCTTCATATTTTTATTTTAATAGCAGACAACTCACATTTCACAGTCTAGAAAGACATTTAGCATTGACAGGCTTTCCTAATATACCATCTAAATAGCAAGTTGTGTGAAGACTGCAATGTCTTAAAAAGTCTTTCTTATATAATAACCCCAATCAAGTGTAAATGAGAACTCAGAAGTGGCACCATGGGCAGAGATAGAAAAACCATCAACATTTTGAAGCAATTTAGGTAGTTTCTATCCATAGATCAAAATGAGTATTTATAACATTGGTACTATGAAAATATTGCAAGAGTACTTAGATTAGAAAAATGAAAAGAAACGTGAGTAAAATGCACATAGGTAAAATTTTGCCAATGCTTTTGTATCTGCAGTAGGATTGATTATTTATTCTATGGGTCTTCAATGGCTGTGTTCAACTTCTGTCAGGCCCTCCCCTGTAATCTGCAGTTTTATCCACCCCTTCTGTTGGTTAAAAAATTCTATTAAAAAAAAAATTAGCTTGTTGGATATTAAAATAAAAATATACATTATATATGTAACATATTTATAATCATAATATTCACATATAGTATTATACAATATTATGTAAACATTTGTATGTGCTGTACATGGAATATTTGCATGAATTTAGACATAGAAAAGGGATCTGAGATTGAGATAAAGTGATATTTCCTATATAGTAGACCCATGATATGCATTTATTCTATGATCTTTCTGAAAAAGTATATATATCTTTTTTAGTTAAGCTAGATCTTGTAGCAGAAAAATTAACTTTTGAAAGTAGACCAGAAATGCCAGTAAGGAAAATTCACTGGATTTCCCTGAAGAATTCTTCCCTGAAGAATTAATACTATTATGGTTTTAAAATATATTTAAATCTTCCTAATTTAATGAGAGAAAACCCACTGGAAAGAAATGCTAATCAGAATTTCCCAATCAAAGCTAACTTAACTTGATACAAAACAATAGTTATCAAGATACGTTTGCAGGAAATATGTTCTATTTGGAGACTCTATTTCACAGTAAAATTAGATACTTAATTTTTACAAGATTTTAAGAGAATTAAAAAGGAGATCCCTGGGGAAATAAAGGGAGAGATGTCTCAATGAGGAAAATAAGCCCACTTTTTTATTGACTTCATTTTCAATAAACTGCTCAACATGTTTGTTAGAGGATAAGAAGAAATGCTTTTACTACTTATGGGTATAGGTAATAAAGGAGACTAAAGTATAAAGTGATTGATTCAATCAGATCATTTTCTGTCACATGAAGCCAGAGATAGGTGGGTGGAATGTAGGTCAGTTAGCTGATGCAATGACATAACTCCCTGGGTTCCTTCTCTCTTGAACTTGCCTTCTCTAAGGTGTTGTATTGACAAAGGGATCAATGCCATCTTGCCTACATGATATCTGTTTTACAGTTAGTGAGAAGGGAAACAGAGTTAGTTCCTTCAAATCACTTAGAGTTAAAAAACAATTTCCTTTAAAAAGATTTGACCTGGAACAGACACCTCTCGCTTCTGCTCATCTTTCAGTGGTTGGAGTTCACTGCCATGCTGCCACACACAGTTTCAACGGAGGCCAAAGATTGTATTCTCCAAATTAGGTCACCATGTGCCCAACCTACATCAATGTGGAAAGACCATGAGAGGCTCTGTGGCTGAAGAACATGGACATAATGAATACCTGGGAGGTTTAGCCATCTGCCCCAGGAAACTGTGCATTCTGTTTCACTAATGTAGCCTCATCTGAACAAGGTTCTGGTCCACTGAGGGTGCTCAATGAATATTTTTGCATCAGGAAAATAAAATCTTAAATTAGGAAGTACTTTTTTCCACCCAAAGTGAATTGTATTTAGCTTGTTTATATAGAACTTATTGTTTTTGATACTAGCTTAGCCAAAACATGAAAAGTCCTCATGGAGTATATTTGTTGGCCTTCATTGTTTTTTGTTTTGGTTTGTTTGTTTGTTTGGACTATTTTTTTTTATAAAGTCTGTATTATTTGTCTGGTGCAGCCACTGAAATCTTTTCCCAGTTAGCTCCGTGGTTGGCTCTTGATTGGACAGAGATTTCCTTAATCACCAGGCAACTCTTACCTTAGCCTTCACTTTCTTTTCAGGCAGACCCTCAAGGTCAGCCAGAGATGAGAGATTAGGACTTTATACATTTTCTGGGCATGTGCACGGTCCTTTACATTTATGTGGCCTTCTAAATTTCCATAAATACATTAAAGTTTTTCAAAGTCCACTATGGACACCTCCTTCTCCGATTTGTCTTTTTAACATTTTTGGTGAATCTTTTATTATTTACAACTGGTTTTGCTGCTTCGAGCTTCTGTGATGTTAGACATTTGCCAGTGATTATTTTTGACAAATGCCCTTGGTATTCATCTTTTTGCTGAGAGCATAGATTGGGTCATGTCAGTACAGACAAGCCCTAAGAATAGAGTCTTTCACGGACCTTCCACACATGCCAAATAGGGATTCTTCCCTGGGCATGGGACTTTGGAGGGGCTTTAACTCTGATCTGTCCCTTAGAGTGTCTCCTAAAATGCTAGGCTGCTGGTTTTTATAGTTACTATAATTGTAAGGCTGTTTTCAAGGATACGAAAAATATGTCAAGAGAGAAATGAAAAGAATTATGGCAAGTTAAAACACCACAAAACTTGTTCTTTTCACTGAGATTTGGCCATTTTTATTGAATAAACTATTCTGGGGGTTATTACAAACTTTTGGTTGATTTTCAGAGTTTAAAAAAAGGTTGATTTTGAACTGTTTTGGATAATAGTCTCAATACTTTTATGGAGGAATAGATTTTTGGAGGAGGTCTTTAATCTATTTTTTGACATCTGGTTGTTATACTTTGACATTACTTCTGTTTAAATCAGATATAAATAACTATTTACCTTAGTCATCTTTACCATCTTTAAGTATATCAACTTATTTCAGAAATAAGAATGGTAGTCTGTTTTAATCTTTACCACGTTTTTTAAACCTTCCCCGCAGGTTGAATACATAACACAACTCTGTTGAACTCGAGCATGATCATATGGCTTATTTAGACTAATGAGATGTAAGCTGAAGAGTGCTTATCACATGTTGGAAGATACATTAAGGGCCAGTGTAAACTTTTCCATACCCCTATTCCATCCCTTCCTCCCTGATCCTAGGTATAAACTATACAGAAGCGACACAACATCATGGGTCTCTGAGTAAAGATATTAGGGAATGATCCATAACTTCCCATTGATGGGCCCTTAGAATAAGCCATTGAGATTTTGAACTTTGTTACTGCAGCATAATGTAACTTATTCTAATAGATATGGTAGCCTGACGTAGATATGGTAGCCTGACGTAATTCCTGACAGTTGCTTTATGACAAGGGTGGCTATCTCCTGGTATGGTTCACAGAGCTTTTGTCCATTAAAAACAACAATAACTACTTCATTGCTTCTATATAGTCAGTGAGCTGCACTTGATAGTTTATCCAAGGTACTGAAATATCCTGTACCATCTTTAAAAAGTGATAAATGAGGATCCTAAAGGCTGTTTGTATTTTTTTCTAAGGACAATGAGTTGTTGCACTTTCATATCTGAAGCAGAGTGGGAATGAAGCAGGTATGCACATGACACTAGATGGGAGATTGAAAATTCCTAACTCTGCATTTCCTTTTTCTCATTCCAAAAAACATAACAGTAATGTCTCTCCTATGTCCCATTCAGGGTTGTTATAAGAAAGCACGTGTGAAATGGTTTAAAAAGTTTAGTGCTATCTAAGTGTAAAGTAAGGATGTGATGACTCATTTATGTGTAAATCTTCAAATGCTCACCTTCAAATACCCACCCTGTTCTCATAGGGGACTTAAGACTAGGCATGGTCAAAGCATAACAAGATACTCTGTTAGGAACCAATGTGAGAACTCATCTTTTCCAGTCCCTGTATTATACAGACGGAGCCTGATGTTCTGGAAATTTAAATGACTTTCCCAAAGCAACTGAACTGGCAAACACCTAATCCAGTATGAAACCAAGGCCTTCTAGATCCCTGGCAAACTTTGGTCAGTATTTAGGAAAAAAAATAGATAATATATAGATACTAAATATCTACATATTATATCCATTATCTGTACATATCATATGTTACATGTGATTCTAAACACATAGACAGTCCAAAGTCAGATAATGGTGAGATGAGCTTGGCAGAAGGACCACCATGGGTCTCAGACCAGAGAAGAAATAACAGTCCATTGAGTGAGGGTATTTAACATTTCAAAATAGCCATTATAGTTGTAAAACAGAGATGTGATTTTGCATGAGAATTCATGTTTGAAAGTTGTTGCTGATGTGTTTTCCTTTAAGTTAATTAGAAAATTGACTGTTTTTTCCTTATGAAGATCTCTCCTTCACTTTGCATTTAACAGCGACTTGTTGAAGGGAGGAATATATATGTCACTTCTGCCAGTTAAGGGTAAATTCATTTTAATTTACTTAGTTAAAAGTTTAAGAAAATAACATCTTGCAGTTACACACAAGCCTTCCTCCATATGCGTATTGCCATGACTATCAGATAACCTCTATTTAAGACCAACTGCCTCTTGTATTTCTTTGGACAGGACATTTTGAATTTAGTATCCCTCTAGATCTTAACATCAGTGTGTTACCTAAGTGTCTCAGCAAGCTTCCCAATCAAGTGGGTAAACAGCTTGCATGGTGACACAGAAAAAATGTCCAACATATCATCAGCCCACAGCTGATGGCCAACAGCTGAAGATGGCCAACATATCATCAGCCCACAGCTTCTCACCCACTCCCCAATCTCCGATTTTCCACCATTACTGAAAAACAGTGAATGGTTCTGTCCTGCCCTGTTTTGGAACTTGGCCTGAGGGTCGGGTAATTCCATCACCTGTTTTCCCTACTTAATGTTGTTTTAATTTAGTATCTTCTGGAAAAAATCTTAGGGTTGTTAGACAGGGAGGGACTAGATGAGTATTCGCCTCTGGCTCTGTTTTTCTCAGGGGTATTTCCTGTGGCTAAGAAGCCCAGGTGAATTTTATGATGCAGGCTCTGCTCACAAAGCAGTCATCATGCCTGGGAGAATACTGAGGAGACAGACACTCACACTAAAGGGAAACCCTGGGGATTCTGGTGACTTGTCTCTCCCCTAAGCACATAACCAGCGCATCGGAGGGTCCTTTGAAACAACACACACATGGATTTCACTTCGCTGGTTATTTCCGTTTCACGAGAACATTAGGCTGAAATCTGCCTTTGACGTTTCCTGGGGTTGCATCTCAACTGCTGGCAGATTCTTTGATTCTTTATGCAGCCTCCTTCAGAGAGCTTGTAAAACTAGATCAGAAATACCCATGTGGCAACACATTTAAGCTGTCTTATTAGACACAACTTTGCAAACAGCTTTGCCACTGTTTGTTGCAGAAGCTTGAACAAGAAACCTATTTGCACACACAGTGTGCTACAAAGGCCAACATGATCTGCCCCAACTTAAAACGCTGCCTTGTAAACAGTCTCAGGACACCTGTTGGCCTGATCACCCTCAACTGTGACCTACTATGGAACGTCTACTTGAAACTTGGAACACAGATTTATAAATTTGTTGGAGATATGAGTGTGTTAAAGGTTTGCAAGGAGACCCTGCACTTTATTTTGAGTAGGATGGTCTTCTCTCTTCAGTGAAGCCCGCGTGAACAGATGTTTTGACAAACTGACCAGTGGGATGCTTCTGTTTCAGTTGTAGGAATTTAATTTTCAGTTTTGTTTATAGTTGCTCTTACATGCTGTGTGCTACCTACTGAAAAGATAAATGCCATGTGTATTTTTAAAACCTTCTTAAATAAATTATGTGGCTTAACTAAATAGCCCTTTTTAACATGCACAGTGCAGCTTCCAAGACCAAACAATAGGTGCACTGGTAATTGAATGGTAAGTGATCTCCTGTAATTCCATTCGTAGTGTGTGTGAAGCTGGTATGAGAAAGACAGTAACCTGCCATTGGCATTACAAGCTGCCTGAAGAGGTGCTTAAGCATTCTCCAATGCTTAAAGTGAAATTAATACTTTGATTTGTAAATGAACACGCAAATACTAAGAAATTAACAGCTCTCCCGGTGGAAGCTCTAAAACAGGATTCAGAAAGATTCATGGAATTCTGGAGCTGGAGTTCTCATGCAAGCAATACAGATACCAATTTTCAAAATGTTTTTCATGTGTTGCCCAGGAAAAAGTACTCTGACATTTCAGGTAATGCAATGAGCACTGACAGGTCAAGTGTCTAGTAATTCTCTCCCTGTTCGTATCTAACAGAGAGTCTTATTACTTCTATTGAATTAATTTGTTGAGTTGTGCTATCTTCTAGACACTGTTGTAGGCACTTACACTGTATAGTGGAAACACACAAAGACTCTTAGAACTATTGAACTTAAGTTTTTGTATGACAATAAATAAGAACTATGATAAGGAAATAAATTTTACAGTACAGAAATGTAGAAGATGATAAATGGTGTGGCCCAAAGAAACCCAGCAAAATGAGGAAACTTTTTCATTACTAAATAAAGAGATTGGCCTTCTTTGAAAAGATCTAAAGAATATGATGAGATTAAACAATAGTTTAATCTGGGAAAGAGTTTACCAGGTAAAGGAAACTGAGTACAAAGGTGTGAATGCTCTTAGGAATATGCCTGATGTGTTGGAACAACAGCAAGGAAGTGCTGAATAGATGGCTGGGGGCTAGGTGAAGGGCAGCTAAGTGAACTGTGGGAGATGAGATTAGAGAGATGATATATACGGATAGAGAGGTCATGCAAAATCTTGTAGGTTATTGTAAAAGCTCTGGCTTTCACTCTGATTGATGTTGAGTGCTATTACAGGGTTCGAGCTGAGTATCTGACTTGCATGTTTAAGAGGTAATTCTGGCTGCTGTTGGAGGCAGAGATAGACTAATTAGGAGTCTATTTCAGTAGTTCATTTGAGAAAAGATAGTGATTTAGACCAAAGGGTAGCAGTGGAGGTGGTAAAAAGTGCTCAGCTTCTGGACAAATCTTGGAGGTCCATCCAACAGAATTCCTCACTGACTGAATTCAATTGTGAGAAACTAAGATTGACCAGAAGTTATTCACAGGAATGGATTGCCATTGGCAAAGATGAATAAAACTGAGGGTCAAAAAAACGTGGCAGAACAGGGCATATAGGAGTTTTCGTTTGGAAATGTTGGGTTGAGATATGTACAATCCTGTGTTTAGAGACAACCAATGGTACTTATAAGGATTTGCATTTCAGGAGCAAGTTGTGGGCTGGACACATACAGTTAGAAATAAAGATGAAATTTGAAGTAATGATACGTGATTAGATATAGGGTGGTGAATATAGAATAGAGAAGACAAGGGACTAGAAGGAAACAAAAGGCAAAGGGAGAGGAGCAGAGAGAGGAGAGGAGGGGAAGACAGGACAGGAAGAGGGGAGAAGTAAGGATTAAGTCTTTATGAAGTAATATTATATGGTCAAGACACTTGCCAAAAAGATTGAGCACCCTATGAGGAGAAAAAAGCCCAGAGATAATCTGGAAACTGTTAAGAGACTGATAAAATGTGTCAAATGCAAAGCAGTTCAAGCAATGTATTGGCTAATAATTGATCGCTGGCTTTTGTACATGGAATTTATTGGTAATTTGACAGGAGCGGTTTCAGGGGCATGATGGTAGCAAAAGTTTGGAGTGCGGTTAAGAGAGAATTGCTACCTTCTTCTTATCTGTACCTACACTCAGCAAAGCAGAAGAATGTGGAAAATCCACAATATAAGACCAAGAGGAGGAAAATTTGGGGGGAAATGTCCTTCAGTAGATAATAGGAGATGGGATCTCCCTACAGAGGAAGGCAATGGCTTTCATTAAGAACATACATGCTGATTAACAGCCAGTCAGATTGTAAAGATAAAAGAGGATGTTATGTAAGAAAGTATGATTCTGAGACTGTCACCTTCTATATTGACTGGTTCAGTGAAGTCAGGAGCAGGATCATTAACTGAAAGCAAGGATGGGGAGGGGGCATGGGCTTAGGAGAGAGAAAAACATGGAATAGTCACCAAGAATATCTTCCTAAGGGTATGGTCCAAGCAAAAAAGCAGTGTCAACATCATTGGGAGTAAAAAGTTCTCCTTTTGCTATTGAAACTTCATAACACTTTTTATCTCTTTTATGTTTTTCTTTAAAATCGTTCATTCTTCTGTCTGTCTCTAAGGGTCTAGACTAATGCATTGTCGAGACTGTATCTTATTAATTACTGTATCCACAACATACAAAACCCAATATCTTATGTATAACCTGCACATAATAAATACTTGCTCAACTAATGTCAAGGAAAAGAAAAACTGAAAACCTCATATTGTCTTCATTTTACTAAACATTAAGAGGCAATATAGATTAAGGAAATGAACTGAAATTACCATTCCGAGCCACTTGGATTTGCTTTCTGATTTCCTCCCACTGTGCTTTTATTTCCAGAGGCTAAATAATAAATCATACATTCAACAAATGCAAATTGAATCAATGTTAAGAAAAGGCATGTTTCAAAGAACACAGTACAACTACATTTCACAGTTAAATCGTATACATTTTATATCCAGGATGGAGATAAGGGAACCTTGAGAACTCTTACATATTTACCACTGAGGGCTCAACACTAAGGAAATGCTTTTAAAAGATATGTTCAACATCAGTGGAACATAGTAACAGTTGCTTTTATGTAGTTATGTAGAAACAAAACAAAACAAAAGCAAACAAAATCTTTCAAAATAATGCTAAATAAAGTAACATAATCCTTGTTCATAAGGCATATTTTCGGTGAGTGGGGTTGTTCCATCCGTCCATGACACTGCACTTGATCACATCAATAGAAACATCTTGAAGTGGATGTTTTACTTTAAATGCACAATATGAATTTTCAGATTTCAGATTTTTCTTGTACAAACTGACATTGTCTCATCCGGTGGCACTCAGGAAAGTAATTCTAATGAATTCTCTCCCAAAGCACGGGTCTTCTTGGGCGTTTCACTGGAATTAGGAAGGAAATGCAGAAGCAAAAGTTTCCTTACTCTAATAGGTTAGAAAAAACTGTTCAGATTACTTCACTATAAAATTTCACAGCACTTTAGTTTACTGATTTATTGAATAAATATCAAAGAAAAGGATAATTTTCAAAATTATGTGACAGTGAAACAATTATATTTTTCTTCTTCTTTGTATGCAGTCATATCAGTCTACTAACATACTGAGGAACACACTTTGGAAAATACATGTTGATACTACTGATAATGTTATGCTTCAATGTTTGCCAGTTTGTTTACGTTTTACTAATCATATTGGGCATTTGTTATTCAATGTCTTCTTGCATTCATTCCTCTTGCTCCCATAGTAGCAGAAGCTCAATTTATTTTAAAGTAATTGTGTCATTTAGCACAGAGTTGATGGGAATGACAATTCCACCCTAGACCCAACTAGTGGATATAGTGATCCACCTTGGGCTATTCGTGCTTTCTCTGTTGGAATTTCAAATCTTGAGTGGAAAGACAGAAAAATAAAGAGATAATTTATTCCAGTGACAGTACTGTTGATAAGTGTGATAGTGAACACCTCACTTTCTCCCTAAAACAAACAAACAAACAAACAAACAAGCAAACAAACAAAAAAACAAAAGGGATCCATGTTCCAATCCCTAGAACCTGTGAATGTTATCCAGGTGAGCTGAGTGTAATTGTAAGGGTTTTTAAAGGTGGAAGACGGAGGGTGAAGAGGGAAAATCAGAAAAGAGAACGTGAGAAGGCTTTGCAGATGGAGGAAGAAGCTTAACTAAGGAAACTGAGCATCCTCTCACAATTGGAAAAGGTAAGGGAATCAATTCTCCCCATAGAGCCTCTGGAAAGGAGGGTAGCTTGCTGCACCTGTTAGCTCAGTAGGACCCATTTCAGACTCTCAAACTGTATACAGACCTGTAAGATGATACAGTCATGTTGTTTTCAGCCACTGTGTGTGTAGTAATTTGTTATAACAGTCAGCTAGCTATAGAAAAGGAATACAACAAACTTCTAGCTTGATCTCTGAAATTAACATATATCTCATCCATTCCTAAATGGTTCTTGGACTTCCTCTTACATTGTATAATTCCTTCTAAAACATTTTAATAAATTCTGTGTTTGCTAAATGTATGCAGAGTCCATTTCTGAAGTTTCGTAAACAAATCATAATATAACAGGTTTATCTTTGTATTTTGGTCATCTTTTATCCTTATTAGATTATAAATACTTCATGGAAGACATCTTGATTTATTCCATGTATAAATAGAATCTAATATAATCTTATGAATTCTTTGTTATCCAATATTTGTATGCTGATCATGATTAACTGAATTCATTGAAACAAATTTACAAAAAAGATAATTCACAGCAGAACATGTCTTATGGATATTTTACTAGAAATAAAAATGGAATAATGTAAAATTAGTTGCAATCAATTTCCTCTGAGGCCTTGTTTAGATGTATGCCTGCTATTAAATACTACTAATGTATCAGTTAAACGGTTTCTATTTTCATCTTTTACTTAAGCATTTTGTATGTGACCATATTATCTTCATTGCTTTTACTGGCAGTAATATTCCACTATACTGTGCTACAATTTATGTGTTCTTAGGGTTTACACTATTTTAATTTTTTTTTCAACGTTTTTATTTTTATTTTTGGGACAGAGAGAGAGCATGAACGGGGGAGGGGCAGAGAGAGAGGGAGACACAGAATTGGAAACAGGCTCCAGGCTCTGAGCCATCGCCCAGAGCCCGACGCGGGGCTCGAACTCACGGACCGCGAGATCGTGACCTGGCTGAAGTCGGATGCTCAACCGACTGCGCCACCCAGGCGCCCCACTATTTTAATTTTTTAAGAAAATAGTAAATGCGCTTGCTTCCCTTAAAATACAACATCCCCATGGGTTGTAGTCTTTTGTCCAGTGTAAATAATTTGATTATTTTTATTTATATATTTGGTGTTCCCCAAAATCTGTAGTCATAAATAGTCACCAACTGTGTATGAATATAAAAACATTACGTCATAATCATGCAGATTTATATCACCACCTTTTGTTTCTGCTTTTTTTCTTTACATAAACAAATTCGTACAGGTAACTAGACAATTCATTTCTCTGAATTTGGCTGAATTGTTGCTATTGAGAAGTCAGCTGTCAGTAAGATTTGTATACTGTGTGTGTGTGTGTGTGTATTTTCTAGATGCCTCATAGAAAGTTTCTTTGGCATTAGTAATTCCGTGGTTTAATTACTTTATGCGTAGGTGTGAATTTATTTTATTTATCCTTCCTGGGATTATAATTAGGAATATTACGCTTACTGATTTGCTTTAGGTTGCTAGGTCTGGGAATTAGCATTTCTCGACAATTCTGGAAATTTCTTGGATCTCAGTCTTTTAAATATTTTCTTCATTGGATGTATTTTTGAAACTCTGATTTAATGTACATTTATCTTACTGTCTTGAATTTCCATGTCTCTTCAGTTCCTATTATATTTTCATTTTGTTTTCTTTCTTCCTAAAATCTGTTACATTCTTTACATTTAAACCCATTTCATGAGTCCTTTAATGTAATCAATACTCTTCTGTTTCATATCTGCTATGTATTTATATTTTAATAATTTAAATGATTACACATACATATGTACACATGTATGTACATACATTTATATTCCTACTTTATTTAAAGTTTGTAACCACATTTATTTTCTATTTCTTATTTTAAAATCTACATGTTTATTTCTTAGATATTCATACCATTTTTACTTCTGTGAATATATCCATCTCATTACTTCTCATAATTAAAATATCATAAGCATTTTAACTGAAAATCTGATACCAATTTTGTTTTATTATCTATAAATCATGTTGCCTTATTTCCTTAGCTGATTTTTGACTTTTGACTATGAAGTCATTTTCTTTACAGAATGGAAATATGGTGCACATACGTTAAAGGTGAGTTACTCTGAACAAGATTTTTTGCTATCATTTGACTGTCTGGAGGCACTACAAATCTGGGATCATTTTAAATTATTTGGTTAGAATTTTTCAAATGACATGGATTGTTCAAATTTAGGTTATAAACCTGTGTCAGAACCAGATTGTTAAAAAAGAGAAAAGGGACTTTAAAAGACTATCTGTAAACTTTAAGCAAGTTAACATACACAAGTAAATATGTTTTCACATTCCCTAATAACATTTGAAAGGAAGAATTCCATTCTGATGAGAAAACCACTAGTTTGAGTTGCTGCCTAACGTTTTACAACATGAGAACCCTACTCACACCCAGAGTCTGGACACTTAGATAAGGACCTGAGTTTAGGATTCCTGCCATAAATTCCCACTCTGCTTTTCCCAGGGCACCTTTTAAAATAATCACTTAGAGTTGAGGCCTGCAAGAGGTTAGTGACCTCCTCCCCAGACACCTTGCAAGTAATAGGTGCTTGCTACCCTGCTCTCTCTCCTGGTCTCTGTGATCTGGGACAGAGGACTGTCCTTCCTCCACCTTATTGCACACCCTTCCCACTCCCAGCCGATTTATAGTATCTGTAGGTGATACATCTTGTGGCTTTACTTCTTTTTGGTGAGTGCAATGAAACAGAACTTTCAATCAAAATGACTCCTGGGTTTGCACTTCCTCAAAGTGGGATCTTGTATGCTGAAGGAGCTACTTGCTAAATCCATGTAGGTGGCTTGTGGCTCCTTAAGTAGGTCATAATCTACATATTTTTAATTTACAACATCAACTATGGGCCCCTCATCACAGACATATATTGAGAAATTTAATTTTTCTAGAAAATTGAGTTTATTATAATATCACATAATATATTCCAGTAATAATTTATCAAAGGTGATTGCCCAGATCCTACAGGGACCATCTGAATAACAAAAGGAGGGCTGGACAGACATGGTTAACAGAGAATAGGGGCGATAAAATTATAAGGAAAGACACAACACAGCAACCCAGCTATTGCCGTGTTTTCCTTGATCTTTTGATATTATAGGCACAGTTTTAAAATTGTAGATTTCCAAATATTAT
The DNA here is from genome assembly GCF_018350155.1 of Leopardus geoffroyi. Taxonomy (NCBI): domain Eukaryota; kingdom Metazoa; phylum Chordata; class Mammalia; order Carnivora; family Felidae; genus Leopardus; species Leopardus geoffroyi. The sequence goes on from NC_059337.1 coordinate 127,722,395, forward strand.
GAAGAGGCTAGAATTCTAGATTTTAAAAAATGAGAGTGCATTAAAAATAAATAATAGGGGTGCCTTGGTGGCTTAGTTGGTTAAGCATCTGACTCTTGATTTTGGCTCAGATTATGATTTTTCAAAAATTCTCATGAAAAAAAAGGGGGCATTTTTTTTTACCTATGTGGTGATTCCCTGGAAATACCCCACTTGAAAGTCTTGTTTTTATTAGATTTGACTCAAACTCATGTATTACTAAAAGCTCTCCTGGGATGCATTTGTTGAAAATATTTATAGGGAGGTGTTTTAATGTTGCAGATGCTGGAGATAAAGGATAAAAATTGACCCACATAATAAACTGCTCAAAAGCATATAGGAAAAAGCTGAAGAATAAGATGTTGCCATAACAAAATACCATAGACTGGGTGTCTTAAACAACAGAAATGTATTTCTTACAGTTCTAGAGTCTTGAAGACAGATCTGCGTGCTAACATGGTTGATTTCTGGTGAGGGCTCTCATCCTAGCTTGCAGAAGGTTACCTTCTCACGGTGTCTTCACATGGAAAAGAGAGAGATAGAGAAATATTTCTCTCTCTTCCTCTTCTTATACGGCCACAGTCCCATCAAAGTCTTTTATAACCTCATTTAACCTTAATTACTTCCCAAAGACCCTATCTCCAGATACAATCACATAGGGGGTTAGGACTTTAAATATGAGTTTTTTGGAATCTAATTTGGCCAACAGAAGACATCACAGAAACTTTGAAAAGCTCCAACATATTTCTAAGAGTCTAAAATGTCATGCACATTTGTGGAGCTGTGCAGATGCCTAGGGAAGCCCTGAGAAGGGCTTAACCTCTCACCTCTCACTCCCAATTGATCTTGAAACTATACAGGCAGGAATTAAAAGCCAAGGCAGAGTGGTAAATGGCCTTACTGAGAGTTGAACGTGTGCTACAGCATGCACATAGACATCTCACGAAGATGAAGAGACTTACTGATTTCAGGTATTTAGGGAAATCTCTGTTTAATTTTTAGCTAACCACTAAGCTAATCATGAAGAAACTTCAGTGGCCACACATGACAAGGAATATATACTTTCTAGAATTAGTCCTAAAAAGATACTGAAAAGAACAAACTACAATAATCAATGACATAAACAAACCCTGGGGGATAGGGAAGAATAAATAGAAATTTTCTTCAAGAATTGCCAGACAAAAACTTTAGTCAGCTGTTTAAATATATTTATTCAAAGAGCTAAATGCAACCATGTTCCAACCATGTCTAAAGAACTTAAAGAGAGTGTAAAGACATACATTAATTACAAATTAGAAGTTCACTATAGCAATCAACAGTAGACTTGAGTGGACAGAAGAAGGAAGCAGTAAACTAGAAGACAGGTCAATTGGCAATAAAAGATATGAATAGTTGGTCAAAAATTAGTTCTTTGTAAAGATCTACAAAATTTGCCAACTTTATCTAGACTGAGCAAGAAAAAAATAGAGAAGATTCAAATTATGGAAATCAAAAATCCAAGAGAGGGCATCAGTATCCACCATACAAAAATGAAAACAACAACATCAAAAGAGCTTTAGGTGTGCACCATGAATACTTATATGCTAACAAATGAGATAACCTTGTTAAAATTAGCAATTTCCTAGAAAGACACCGACTACCAAACCTGATTCAAGAAGAAATAAAAAAATCTGAATAGATTCATAATAAGAATTTTCATTAGTGATTTACAAAAATCAGAAAACAAAATAACCCCCCTCCAAAAAAAACAAAAACAAAAACAAACAAAAAAATAAAAAAATAAAAACAAAAACTCAGGAAGATATGGCTTCACTTGTGAATTCTACTAGACATTTATAAAAAAAAATTACACCAATACTTTACAAACCCTTTTAAAAATAAAATACTACAATTCCTAACTCATATGATGAGGCCAATATAACCATGATAACAACATTCAATAAAGATATTACAAGAAAAGAACCTGCAGAACAGTATCACTTATGAATATAAATGCAAAACTCTTTGACAAAATACTAGCAAATTAAATCCAGCCACATATGAAAAGTATTATATACCATGCCCAAAAGGGATTTATTCCAGAAATATAAGGTTGGGACAATGTACAAAAATTAATAGAAAATATGTAATATAATAAGCTATATTAATAAAATAAAGAACAAAAACAATGAAAGGCACTTGACCATCTCAGTAGATGCATGAAACTCATTTGAACAAAATAACAAAAAACAAAATAATATCCTCATGATAAAAACATTCAACAAACTCATCATGATAAAAACATTCAACAAACTCATTATAAAAGTTAAATTCTTCTATGTGATAAAGGGCACCCACATAAACCCACAGCTAACATCATATTTAATGATGAAAGACTGACTGAAAACTTTCCTCCTAAGATCAGGAATCACACAAGAATGTCTGCTCTTGTCATTTCTATTCAACATTGTATGGGTGGTTCTAGTCAAGGCAATTAGGGAGTAAAATGAAATAAAGACATCCAGATGGGAAAGGAAGAAGTAGATTATCTCTATTGACAGATCGCATAATCTGTAGAGAAAATCCTAAGGAACACATACACACACACATTAGAGCTGATAGATGAGTTCAGCTAGGTTCCAGGCTGCAAGAACAATATACACAAATCTGTAGTATTTCTTTACACTCAGAATGAACAACTGAAAATGGAATTAAGAAAATAATTTCATTCAGAATATTATCAAATATAATAAAAATATATTAAAATGAATTTATCCTAAGTATCAGATGAGTATAGTGAAATAAACAGAAAATTATTGAAATAAAGAAGACCAAAATAAATGGAAAGACACTCGTGTTTTTGGATTGGAAGACTTAATAGGCAAAAGATGGAAATATTCTACAAATTCAAATATATATTCAACATAATTTCTATAAAAAATTTCAATAACTTTTATGGAAAAAATATACAAGCTGATCCTAAAATTCATATGGATTAGTAAGTTTCCCAGAATAGTCAAAACAATCCTGAAAAAAAAAAAAACAAGTATAGAGAACACAAAATATCTTATTTCAAAGTTTACCACAAAGCCATGGTATTTAAGACTTGCAGTATTGCCATAATATGTACACACAGAACCATACAGTTAAATTGGGAACCCAGAAATAGACACATGTATCTGTGGACATTTGATTTTAGAAAAGCGTGCCACGAACATTCAATGAGGAAAGAAAAGTATTTTCAACAAGTGGTTCTAGGATTACTAGAAATCCACATGTAAAGAATAACTTTGGTGGGGTGCCTGGATGGCTCAGTTAAGCGTCCAACTTAGGCTCAGGTCATGATCTCACAGTTCTTGAGTTCGAGCCCTGCATTGGGCTCTGTGCTGATGGCTCAGAGCCTGGAGCCTGCTTCAGATTCTGTATCTCCCTCTCTGCTCCTCCCCAACATGCTCTGTCTCTCAAAAATAAATAAACGTTAAAATTTTGTTTAAAAGAATAACTTTGGATCCTAAATCCACACAGAATGTACAAATTAACTCAAAATGGATGGAGGCTAAATGAAGTAGTTAAAACTATAAAACTCATGGGGAAAACACAGGCTATGCCTTTGTCACTTTAGGATAGACAATGGATTTTTAGATATGACACCAAAAGTATAAGCAAAATATAGAGAAATATCTAAATTGGATTTTATCATAATCTAAAATTTTATGCAACAAAGGACACTATCAGGGAAGTGAAAGACAAACTACAAAATAAAAAAAAATCTAAAAATCATGTATCTGATAAGCACCTAGAATCTGGGATGTATAAAGAATGTTCCTCAAAAAATGAAAAATAGAAATTCAAAATAATTTAAAAATGAACAAAGTATTTCAATAGCCATTTATCCAAATAAATATATGCATGGTCAACAAGTGAATGAAAAGTTACTTAAAATCATTAACTATTAGGGAAATGTAAATCACAGTCACAGTGAGATACCACTTAACATCCACTGAGATAGATATCATCAATGAAACAAAACATAACAAGAGTTAGTGAGGGTGTGGAGGAATTAGAACACATATATTGCTGGTAAGAATGTAAAATGGCACAATCTCTGTTGGAAACAGTTTGGTAATTCCCCAGTTAAACATAGAGTTGCCATATCAACCTGAAATTACTCTTGTATTTATATACCCAAGATAATGAAAAACATATGTTCACATAAAAACTTGTACAGAAATTTCCGTAGCAGCATTGTTAATAATAGCTGATGAATGAAAATATCCACCAACTGATGGATGGATAAAAAAAAAAAAAAAAAGTGGTGTATCAAGGAATAAGTGGAATATTACTTAACCATAAAAAGGAACGAAGTACTGAAACATACAGACCTAATAAAAGATCTAGGTACAGCAGAGTGAGATTTAGGCAGTGAAATTAAAAATATAAAGTTATAACTGGGCATAGAATATCTTCAGTATTCATTGTTTAAATTAACTCTTTAACAAACCAGAGATGCTGGTATTATTCCACAAGTAAGGAATCAGCCTTTTTTTCTGTCACTCTCCATCTTGTGTCTTATATCATGTGCCCATAAATATAAGATGATATTTAACAAATATTTACATATTAAAAATGCTTATTTATTTTGAGAAAGAGAGAGAGAGAAAGCATGCAAGCACTGAGGAGCAGAGAGAGGGAGAAAGAGAGAGAATCCCAAGCAGGCTCTGTGCTGTTAGTAGATGATATGGGGCTTGATCTCACAAACCATGAGATCATGACCTGAGTGGAAATCAAGAGTCAGATGCTTAACCAACTGAGCCACCCAGGAGCGTCAATGACTATTCACATATTTTTTATTCCTTAATTGCTGCCTTCTCTATTCTTGCTCAGGTGAATTAGTACTTATTCTAAAAAATGAGCTAATATGTCATTCTTCTCTTGGGTATGCATTTACTTTCATAGGTCAATTTGATCTTTCATCATGGCATTTTGGGTTCATAGATTTAATACATCATATTATCATTGCAAAGGTATACAACATTTTTTATCCAGTGGTTTCATAAGTGTAGGGATAAGGTGGTCATAATTCTTCCTTCTTTCTTTACTTCATTTTCCTCCTTCCTTTTTTTTACTTTTCTTTTTTTTTAACCATTATGGTACATTTATTATATCTCATCAGTAGATAATAGTTCTTGGCTCAAACTAGATGTCTACATATCTCTGGAGGCAAGAGAAACAAAAGCAAAAATGAACTACTGGGACCTCATCAAAATAGAAAAGCTTCTACACAGAGAAGGAAAGAATCAGAAAAACTAAAAGGCAACCAACGGAATGGCAGACGGTATTTGCAAACGACATATCAGATAAAGGGTTAGTGTCCAAAATCTATAAAGAACTTATCAAACTCAACACCCAAAAAACAAATAATCCAGTGAAGAAATGGGCAATGAATAGACACTTCTCCAGAGAAGACATCCAGATGGCCAACTGACACATGAAAAAATGCTCAACATCACTCATCATCAGGGAAATACAAATCAAAACCACAATGAGATACCGCCTCACACCTTTCAGAAAGGGTAACATTAGCAACTCAGGCAACAACAGATGTTGGCAAGGATGCTGAGAAAGAGGATCTCTTTTGCATTGTTGGTGGGAATGCAAGCTGGCGCAGCCACTCTGGAAAACAGTATGGAGGTTCCTCAAAAAATGAAAAATAGAACTACACTATGACCCAGCAATTGCACTACTAGGCATTTATCCAAGGAATACAGGTGTGTTTTGAAGGGACACATGCATCCCCATGTTTATAGCAGCACTATCAACAATAGCTAAAGTATGGAAAGAGCCCAAATATACATATATACACACATATACAGTGGAGTATTACTTGGCAAAGAATGAAATCTTGCCATTTGCAACTACGTGGATGGAACCGGAGGGTATTATGCTAAGTGAAATTAGTCAGAGAAAGACAAAAATCATATGACACTACTCATATAAGAACTTTAAGAGACAAAACAGATGAACATAAAGGAAGGGAAACAAAAATAAAAACAGGGAAGGGAACAAAGCATAAGAGACTCTTAAATATGGAGAACAAACATAGGGTTACTGGAGGGGTTGTGGGAGGGGGGATGGACTAAATGGGTAAGGGGCATTAAGAAATCTACCCCTGAAATCATTGTTGCACTATATGCTAACTAACTTGGATATAAACTAAAAAATAAATTAAATTAAATGGTAAAAAATATATTGAATACATTTTTTAATGTGTATTTTTATTTTTGAGGGACAGAGAGGCAGAGAATGAGTAGGGGAGTGGCAGAGAGAGAGAGAGAGAGAGATGCAGAATCAGAAGCAGACTCCAGGCTCTGAGCTGTCAGCACAGAGCCTTATGTGTGGCTTTGAACTCACAGACCACGAGATCATGACCTGAGCTGAAGTCAGATGCTTAACTGACTGAGCCACCCAGGCACCCCTATATTGAATATATATTTAAAATTAGGGGCGCCTGGGTGGCTCAGTCGGTTGAGCATCCGGCTTCAGCTCAGGTCACGATCTCGCGGTCTGTGAGTTCGAGCCCCGCGTCGGGCTCTGGGCTGATGGCTCAGAGCCTGGAGCCTGTTTCCGATTCTGTGTCTCCCTCTCTCTCTGCCCCTCCCCCGTTCGTGCTCTGTCTCTCTCTGTCTCAAAAATAAATAAACGTTAAAAAAAATTTTTTTAATGATATTTGATGAGAGTTTATTTCTTGCCCAAACTCACAAGGCTACTATGCATTATTGAGATTGATTTAAATCTTCTATATTTGAGTACTATATTAAAATATAGTGTTGGGGTGCCTGGGTGACTCCATCGGTTAAAACTCCAACTCTTGATTTCAGCTTAGGTCATGATCTCAAGGTTTGTGAGATCGAGCCCCAGATCAGGCTCCATGCTGTCAGCACAGAGCCAACTTGGGATTCTCTCTCTCCTTCTCTCTCTGCCCATCTTCCTGCTCACTCTCTCTTTCTCTCTCTCTCTCTCTCAAATTAAGTAAATATGCAAAAAAATTTTAAAAATAAAATACAATGTTTATTACATTTCAACTATTTTTCTAATATTTATATAGGTATACAAGATTAAATACTTGTATACTACTCAAATAATAGTGGGTTTCTATTTTATTTTATTTTATTATTTTTTTTCAACGTTTATTTATTTTTGGGACAGAGAGAGACAGAGCATGAACGGGGGAGGGGCAGAGAGAGAGGGAGACACAGAATCGGAAACGGGCTCCAGGATCCGAGCCATCAGCCCAGAGCCCAACGCGGGGCTCGAACTCACGGACCGCGAGATCGTGACCTGGCTGAAGTCGGACGCTTAACCGACTGCGCCACCCAGGCGCCCCGAGTGGGTTTCTATTTTAATAAAATATCTGTGGAAAATATACATACATACAGGCACACACACACACACACACACATTGGGTTGTGTTCTTATAAGTTTATATATTTACATATATGCTCTTTGTTTTATGTGATCCAAGTTAAATTACATACTTTAGATTTGGAAGTAGGATAAAATAGTTAATTTTCTTTTGTACATCATCCAATTAATATTTAGGGTGGTCCTGTGAATCAAGAACAGGGTCTTTTTTTAATCTTTTGCTTCTTTTCATAATTTCTCTTACTTCTCAAGTCCAAGGTAGTAAGTGTGGACAGCAGTAATTGTTGGTGGATTTAGAAGCCTCCCCTTCATCAGCCTCAAGATAAGTGATATTAATTCTTTATCGTTGCTTCTAAGCACATTCAGTTTTTAAACTGTATTTTTAGGGGCACCTGGGTGGCTCAGTCGGTTAAGTGGCCGACTTTGGCTCAGGTCATGATCTCGTGGTCGTGAGTTCTAGCCCTGCGTCAGGCTCTGTGCTGACAGCTCAGAGCCTGGAGCCTGTTTCGGGTTCTGTGTCTCCCTCTATCTGACCCTCCCCCGTTCATGCTTTGTCTCAAAATGTCTCTGTCTCAAAAATAAATAAACGTTAAAAAAAATTTTTTTAAACTGTATTTTTACAAAGCCTACTATTAATTTTCAGAAATACCTACTGAATGTCTCTTTTTTGATTGAGGTGACAGAACTACATTCTTAAATAGAACCTATCTGAGGTCCTACATAACTAAATTTCAAGAGAACAAGAGAAATTTCTGGAGGCTTTAAAGGAGAATCCATTCCTTGCCTTTTGCAACTTGTATAAGCCATCTGTATTCCTTGATTTAGGGCCCCTTCCTCCATATTCAAATCCAGCCAGGTAGCATATTTAAGTCTCTCTCTGACTCTGACTCTCCTACCTCTTTCCTATAAGGATCTTTGTGATGGGTCTACAGAACAAACCAGGATACTCTCACTATATCAAGATCATTAAGTTAATCATATTTGCAATAAGTTTTTGCTCCATATAAAGTAATAAGAGTCACAGGTTTAAGAGATTACAATATTCACACTGTGAGGAGCTATTTTATTCCCTTCTGTACTACCCATTTATATCCTTGGCCATTTTCTCCAAGTGCCCAAACCAGTAGTCACCAAGAGTACCTATATTCACAAATTCCTTTTCTTGACACCATGGAAAATACATTCTTTTTTTCAGTTCCATCTAAGGGAAGGACTCCATTTATCACAACTTCAGCCAGGGGGGTGCTGTTTTCAGAATAAAGACATGCTGAGCAAACCTTCTAAACAAGTATCATTCTCTAACTCACCATACGTGAAACATCATGCTAGATATTATTGGAAATAAATCAATTAGAAAGCATGAATATTGCCCTCCAGCTAAGTTCAGTACAGTTTGTAAGGGAAACCTACTAGATATTGAACTGATATAAATCTGGCTTTAATGATGCTATAACACAGGCACAACATTATAGAAGTGTATCTTTCAATTGTTTGGACCAACCATATGAATTATAAACATACAGTCTATCTCACTAAATGCCTCCATGTTGTGTTATAGATATTCTAGTATTCCTTTGGCAGAGGAGGCATTTAAGGCACAGAGATGTCACATAACAATACTAATTTGCCGAATCTAATAAATTGTGAAACTGTGATTTTAGCTCAACTGCGTAGGGTTCCGAAATGTCTAGTAATTTAATTGTGCCTTGTGTTCTGACATACTATTGAGAGATGATACCTGAAATCTATTGGGTGATAACCATTGTAATTTGCATTTTCCCCCCAAAAAATTTTGGCATGAGTTATGGGACCTGGGTTATATTCTCAAATTCTGAGTGCCTCCAATCTCTTTTCTATTTTTGAAGTAGAAAGTAAATAAATGGCTCCCTAGACTTATTTTGAAGATCTAATGAGGTAAGTGAACCCTTTGTGAAACACAAAGTACTTAGATTTGTGTTTTTCTTTCCCCCTCTTACCACAAAAAATACTACTGAGACCACAGACTGAAGGCCAATCACACTGAAGACAAATGTTAGGTCTTAAGCATGCTGTAAAATAAAATCTATCTCTCTATGAATTATTATCAGGTTATCTTCATCACACACTTGAAGCAACATAAAATTTTTTAAATGTTATGCCAACTTGTGACTGAGCATATGAGTGCACAAAGCCAGTTTATTCACTGGGTATTTTGGTCCACAAAATAGCCTTTCCAATCTTTGGAGCAGAACTTTTGCCTGGAGCTGTCTTTAATAATATATTAAGCATTAAATGTATGAGCATAACCCAAGCACATCAGTATTTTTTAACTGCCCTGAATTCCATATTCTTATGTACCTGCACTCCTTCCTTTGTCAAAGAAATATAATTTATTTAAATGCAGAATTTCTTATTCTCTTTGTTGTGTGTACACGTCCACATGGAATATATGTTGTTACCCTATTTTTAATTGGTAGTACTCAAAAACTAATACTTTCATACTCACTTCACCCTAGACTTGTAAGAACTTCTTAAACTGTTATAAATAGAAAAAAATATATATGTACAAGTTAAATCTAAGCGATAATAGCCCCGTGGATAGTGGCATAGTTAGAAGTGGATGGCATGAAAAAGTAACAAGCAGCATTGTGAACTGGGTCGAATTTAATAGGGGACAATGCCAAGAAGGATCTTTTTATTTTTTTTTTTCCTTCAAGTCATGCTCAATTCACTAGGTGTTGTTCACTAAAATCTCAATTAGATGCAAAGACTGAGTACCGTGGGGCTCCCCAGATCAATTATGTGCAGGTCGATCACTGAGCGACCGTCAATAAAGTAATCAAAGCTGAAATATATTCCACTTACAGCTTTTTGTTTCCAACAATCTAAGAAGTAACTGTAATCATTATTCCCTTCAGCTCTGCCACTTGGAAGACTGACAGAGGAAGAGCTTCAGGAGGAAATGTCTTCCTCATTGGATGAATTGGGAGGTGAGTGCTTTAGTCTTACAGGAGCAAGACTGAGGGATCAAGTCTGTATCATTGGCATACATTAATATTCAAAAGTTACATTGTTAACTTCTCTAAAGAAGACCATAAAAGTTTGCAGCTAGTCACTCAAATTCAAAAGATATCATGGGACAGGGTTACTCTCCCTAAAATTCTTCACCTGAATTTAAACCAAGGTGTAGTATTACTTGTATTAATATTTAAAATGATTTAAAATGACCATAACAGTGCTCTGTACCGACCCTGAGGGGACTCCCACAATGACTTCTCGCTTTTGGAGATCCAGGAACTTGGGTCATCTCTTCTTTAGTTGGGGACACACCCAGTGAGTTGCTTCTAACCGACAGAATATGGCAAGGGTGATGGAATTTCACACTTTTGATTAGGTTATGTTACAGGGTAAAGGCGAGGAGATGTCACTCTCATGATTATCTGTTCTGTAAGATTCTGTCCTAGCATACTCTTCTGCTGCTCTCAACAAAAGCAAGCATCCGTAATGTGAACTACCTGTAGAGAGGGCCACGTGGCAAGAAACAGAGCTGAGCTCATAGGTGAGCTGGCAGCTAATAAAAGTATGGAGACCCCAGTCCCATAATTGCAAGAGGATCACTTTTGCTAATAACTTGAGGGGACTGGGAAGCCAGCATTCCCAATTTGAGCATTTAGGTGAGTGTGTAGCATAGCTAACACCTTGACTGCAGGTGCGAGACACTGAGTACAGGATTTTCAGGTAGATTGTGCCTGAACTCATGACCCACGGGAAATGTGCAAAATAAATGTGTATTGGTTTAAACCTCTAAGCTTGTGGCATTTTTTTACATGTCATTGAACACATATACAATACAAAAGAATAATTTTCACATATATGATTGATGGCAAGTATTTCTTATAAAACAACGTTTCAACATATAAGCAAGTATTTATGAATAGTAAATTTGCTGTATGACTGTTTCCTTTGAAATGAGTTACTTTTTTTAAGTGAGAGGGCAACCACTGCATGGTGTTTAGGAACATGAGCTCTGCCTTTCTGGGATCAAATCCCACATCTTCGACTTTCTAGCTGTGTTATTCTGAGCAACCCATGAAAGCTGTCTGAGCCTCAGTTGTATCATCTGAAAACTTGGTAATATGTCTCATACGTCTCACAGCCTCGCTATGAACATTGAATGAGTAAAAGTCATGTCCTTTGTATTTTCTGAAGTAGTGAAATATTTTGGTTTTTTTCCAGTATAATTGTACTGTAAAGGGTGTTATTTCTGCCAAAATAATTAATCTTCCAAAGGGAAATGCATAGTTCCTCCCATTATACCTAGAATTAATGTCAGGAATAGAACAGGCTGTGGAATGATGAAAATTTGCAGATGTCCACAATTGAAAGAAAGTAAATTCAATGAAAGAGGAAAAAGAACATTGAGAAATAGTCACAGATTCATACAGATAATTTGCAGCAGATTGCAGAAGTCAGAGAAAGAGCATGCAGAACTTCACTTTTAGGGAAAAGTGAACTTCATTTCCTGTAGTTAAAACAAAGTTCCAATGTAATAGTTTTGGTTAAAAAGAAAGCTGTGAAAGAATGGAATCTTAATTAGAATGTGTAAACAGGAAAGAGAAAGATTAGTAAAGGAATACTTATGCCAACAGTAAATTTTAAAGGAATTCTTTAAGGCAAAAGTCACAAAACTCACTGAGGAAAGAAAGGCAAAAGAATACCTCATCCAGGCACATATTCCACAGAAGGACAAGAGATCATCCTCACCTGTTCCTGGCTGGAAAATTACTGTCATTTCCCTTATGATGTCATATCAAAGGTACAAACTAAGTATACTGACATTTTGTATTTCTATTTTTTGCATACACTTTTAATAAACAGTCTGTATATAAATCTATCCAATATATGATCTGATTCGGGCAAATATATTTTATTGGCTTCTCAGTCAACGAATGCAATTTGTCCCTGGAATCGTGTTGTTCAATGGATTGGCCCATGGTGAATTTTCATTAGATTTATCTCTCAGGCATGAACATTTTACTCAAGATCCTTGCACCCAAAATGAGCCGATGTATTTGGCACAGTGTCCTTGATTTAAGTAGACATTATGTTGAGTTACTTTTCCAATGACTACATTTGATTTAATTGCCTGTTAAATGGTTATATTCAGGAGACAAAATGATTGAAAAATCATGATCCTCTGAGTCAAAATTTCTTTTTCTTTTGAGTAAAGAGGATATTTTAGTGTTCTGCTATGAAGATTACATAGCTATAAAAAAATCAACTTCAGAAGAATATAAGCTTCTGATAAAAAATAAAGCAAACTTCAATCCATTTGCCATTCAGTCCATTTGCCACTCAATCCATTACTGAGAGGCAAAGCTAGATGATGAGCAGGAAAGGGGGTACTTAACATAATTTTTAAAGAAGCTTCAGATTTTCAAACTTTTAAAGCTTACTTTATATTATTGTAATAAATCATAAAAATATAACTAACCAATCTGAGTAAACATGACCTTTTTTTAAGGATTTGTAAATATCACTCTATTTTTCTCTGTCACTCTTCTCTAATTTGGGAAGATAAATAGAGTACAAATATTTCTTAGATACTGAACCAGCTAGTCATTAGTATTTAGAGTCCCAGTGGCTTTTCCCCTGAATGGCCAACACTTTCCAATAATTTTATATACTCTCCATTAAAACTTCCTGATGTAATAACATTGCATTTATTTTTTTTTTAATTTGTATAATGAGATTTTCATTTTGAATGTTAAATCTGCCTATATTAAAACATGATATATGTAATTGCTTAATTATCTATGAAAAACTTCAGAAACAATTTTCCAAAATACAAAATAATGGGCACAGTTGTGTATATATACATGCGTACATATATTTTTTTAAGTTTATTTATTTTGAGAGAGAGAGAGAAACAGAGTGTGCCAGTGGAGAAGGAGCAGAGAGAGAGAGAAAGAGAAGAGTCCTAAGCAGGTTCTGCACGGTCAGCACAGACCATGATGTAGGGCTCCATCTCGTGAACTATGAGACTTCAGCAGAAATCAGCAGTCAGATGCTTAAATGACTGAGCCATCCAGGTACCCTCATGTGTACATATTTTTAAAAGGTTGCTGTTTCTATTCTCTTTTCAGGGTTTATATCTACCTGCCATAAAATTTTATCTCAATTGATTCTGTTACTCTAATGTGAATGTAGGCAATAGTGCTTTTTGAACTATATGGATATTAGAAGTCTAACATTTCATGTGACTATTTTTAAAGCATTTATGGCAAATTTCAATGGGTTATATCAGATCTGGTCTACTCAACTGGTCTACTCATTGCCAGATTGTAATGTATACCATGAAGATGCAATAAAGCATTTCCCAGATAAGTATTTATAAATAATAGAGATACATACATACATACATACCGACAGGTATTTAGCAGTAGTAAACTACTCTTGAATTCTGTACATAGTCACATAAAGAGACCAAATCTAAAAATAATTCCAAAGAGAAGAGACGGATTATTTTGAAAGAAAAAATAGTTCTAACAGTGAAGGGAATGATTGCAGTCAACATTTATTAAGCATTCACTATATGTCAGTACTTCTCTTAAGAAATTGATAGGTATTGGAGATGTTGCTACTTGTATATTTGGGTGTATATATATCTTACATATATTTTTAAGTAGTCTCATTAACTTGCAGACATAATAAATAATAGGCAGATTCAAAATACTAAACCTAGTTCACCCATTGTTTATTCCCCAAATCCTATCGAGTGCTGACATTGTGTTATTCAGTGAGTGAGCAAGAGAAATATTTCCTGTTCCATGGAGCTTCAGATCTACTAGGGAGCATACTTGTGAATTTCTAAACATGTATTCATTTATTTACTCATTTAACAAATGTTGGTAAATAATTTTAATTCTGGTATACCTTAAATGGCTTTAAAATATTTTCAATATGGACATTCATTACAAATCCTCACATTTGAGATAGAAACTATGTACAATTGCAGTGATATAAATATATGTATACTGATGTATATACGGTTTTATATATGTGCTATTAAAATATTTTTCATTATTCTTAAAGATATTTATTTTCCGAAGTACATTTATGGCATTTTATGCACAATTAACTGTACTTCAATAACAGGAATGGGAACGGTAATTAGGGAAGACAATATCAGGTTGTTGCTTATCTGCTTATATGAACAGAAGGCAGATGGCAGTGTGTAATCTATATGTTTTGCTGCATTTACCATGAAAATGTGACTGTCACTTCACTGGGAACAGTGATATAGAAAACACATATTAAATCTGCATACTAAATTTGAAAGGCCAAAAGGTGATTCACTCAAAGTGTGGCATTAACATAAATCCCAAGCCATGGATTGATGGCTCCTGTAATGACAAATCAGTAAGCTCTATGTTGATGTTAGTAAATAATATTGGAAATATATGTTTCTAAAAATAATATATTTAGTTTCCCGAATTTCTAAAAATAAATTAAATTTGCTTCAAGAAGTATGTTACTTGTATGGAAGACAGTTCTTTGTCTACTACGCAGTTCATTTATTCCCTTATGAAAGGAGAATTTTTCGAACATGTTAATTATGTCTTAATTTGGCCAATTATTTTTCAGTAAAATAGATATATTTTTAACATCTAAAGGATTGATTTTTAGAAAACTGATGGAATACATGACTAACCACATAATGAGGTCATTGAAAGTACATCATATATTGTGCTAATACTGTTTATTGATCAATTATTTTCTTGATAGATTATCCTTAGTTGAAATAGCATTATTGATATATATAACAGTGGTTGCCACTTTTTTTTTGCCACCTCATTTGATTGGTTTAAAATGTTTAATTCTCGTGTATAAGTTCATATAAGTGTTTATACAGTCAGTTATTTTGTGCTTAGTTTTATATTTTGTTTATGTATAGTCGACATACAGTGTTATATTAGTTTCAGGTGTACAACGTAATGAATCAACAATTCTATAAATTATACAATGCTCACCATCAGCATAGTTCCCATCTGATGCTCACCATCAGCATAGTTCCCATCTGTCACCACACAATGTTATTACAGTATTATTGACTGCATTCCCTATGCTATACTTTTTATCTTCGAGACATTTATATTATAATTGAAAGTTTGTGTCTCTTAATCCCTTCACCTAGTTCATCCATTCTCCCACCCACCGCCCCTCTGGCAACCACCAGTTTGTTCTCTGTATTTATGAGTCTGTTTCTGTTTTTTTGTGTGTGTTCATTTGTTTTGTTTTTTAGATGTCACGTAATAGTGAAATTATATGGTATTTGTTTTTCTCTGTCTCACAGTTCACATAGCATAACTTCTAGGTCTATCCATGTCACAGTGGCGACATTTCATTCTTTTTAATGGCACAGTGGAAAAGAGTGTGGAGGTTCCTCAAAAAATTAAAAAATAGAAATATCATATGATCAAAGAAAAAGAAAACACTAATTTGAAAAGATACATGTGGGGCGGGGCGCCTGGGTGGCTCAGTAGGTTAAGCGGCAGGCTCTGGATTTTGGCTCAGGTCACAGTCTCACGGTTCATGGAATCAAACCCAGGTTGGGCCTCGGGCTAAGAGTGCAGAGCATGCTTGGGATTCTCTCTCTGTCTTTCTATGCCACTCTCCTCCTTGCACATGCTCTCTCTTTCAAAATGAATAAACTTGTTAAAAAAAAGAAAAGATATGTGCACCCCTATGTTTAGTCAGTTATTCTTTCAGTACACATGTATTTTAAATATGTAAATTAATATATGTGTATAATTCTTCTTTTGTTTACTTTCATAGGTAAATACATGTGTATACCTGTGTGTGTGTGTGTGTGTGTGGCATTGTAGAAATGACACAGATTTGCAATTATGAAACCAAAGTTTTCTGTGAAATAATGATGGTTTTATTTGCATTGATTACAAGGTATCTGTAACAATTGGTAACAAGAGCAAATCCATAGAAGATGTGGGAATATCAATATGCCTTTTAGTCACAAATAATGAAGATGTATATCCAGGGTCCAGTGAGTTTCTTAAAATTATTTCTCAGCTCTCATAGTGATTAGAAGTACAGTAAAATCAGTTTTGGTTGATTAGATAGAAATGACAATATCAAATGAAAGAAGTTAGTAAATTATAAGATCCTTCAATATATACTGTATTTTGCAATGATATAAACTGTATTTTTAGTGATATATACAATCATATCTATGTCTGTATTTTTCTATCAACTATTTATCTATATATTTTGTACTTATTGTAATTTTTGTTGCACTGATTTTCCTCTCCTAAACTTCCATATAGTTGAGTTGTCAATATGATATTCTCAAAGTAAAATGGAACCTTAAGAAAATACTTAGATAATTCAATCAATAACATGAAAAGTCTTACTAATTAAGGAAGAGAGAGATGTAGGAAAATTGATGTTTTCAGAATCACTGACTCCCATATTTCATGACTCAATAATTAGCAGCCATAGGCGATGAAGTTTATGTACAAAAATAGACTGAGAGCTGATATTCTATTCCTCCAATTATAGTGGTATTTCTAATTTTAAAATATCTTGTTAAAAGATATGTAACAACAACCCTCTCAGTTATTAAATAACAGCAATCCCCTGTTATTTCTTCTGATTTTATTGTAATGCATTTTTAAGTTGATATTTATACAGTTATGAATTAATACTTTTAAGATTAGCTTTAAATAAACTCTTCTGAGACATACTATTAATTTGAGAATACATTAACATATAATATTCAAGCATGTAAACTACAGATTTGCATTTTTCCACCCACTTCTACAAAACCGACATTTACAATTTAGAACTTTCTCAAGGAGTAATTAGGTTATTTTAGAATTTTATCAGAACTTGGATTCAACTTTTATGAACATAATTTTGAAATGTCTTGCTTGTAGAAATTCATATTACATTGCCATCAGGAAATCAGTTTGGACTACTTGGAAACTCTGGTCTCATCTAAATTACCACTGCTTCTCTCATTTTTCTGTTGAAATATCCCATTAGTATAAACTTTCTTTATAGGAAACTAGACATGAATAAAAGAATTGTTTTCTTTATTCTCTATTTGCTCCCTTTTAGGGGTGATATGATTTCCTAGTGAGTTTTAAGTCAGATCACCTTAAGGCAAAGTGTGGAATGTACATGGATGCTGTCTCTGTTTAGACATTTACTGAATCCATCACCTAAGGGGATGCAGGAAATGGGCAGTGTAGAGTAGGCCTCATTTAACAGTATGGATTTAGCTTAGGTCTATTAGAGACACTACATATAGAGAATATGTAGAGGAATTTTATAGTTGCAATATTTTGGGGAAAATAGTCTGTACCCAAACTTTCTGTGCTGAAGTGAAAGTAAATGGAGGAAGAGAAGGAGCTAATATTAGGTTCTTCCGTGATCCAATAATGGGAAGAAGGCATGTATATGCTACATTGTGTCCCTTTTTCTTTGGTGGACTTTCATTGGAATTTTGGCTTTTTTCTTTCAAATATTGATTTATTGAAAATTCTTTAGCTACATATGTGTTACTAAAGGATTGTAGTGCCTACCCCCCCTCCCCCCCCCCGCCACCCCTGTAGAAGTTCTGTTAACAATAGTAGCTAAAAGTTTTGCTTGTCTGGTGATGATTGTGTCTGAAATTTAGAGAGCATTTAGTATATTTTATTTTCAATATTCTTGACCACAGAAGTTTTCAAATTTTGCAATATTTGAAATGTTTTCTATTTTTAAGTACATATGTACTACTTATGACTAGGAGTCACCTTAAAACAGATGAATCCATTGGTTGTTTTTCTCAGGATCAGCATTTCATGACATTATAACCACGTAAAAGTCAATCTTGAAGAAGCATATTCAGTGCGTATTTAACATCCTCACATTCCCAATGTCAAGACAGTCACTTGTTTGGGAATGACTATGACAGCTAAAACTTCCCAACAGGTCCATTAAGATGTCCCTAGACTAAAAAGAAGAGGATGTATACTGACATCCTTACGGCAAGGAGGGGTTCATGTTTCATGGATATTTTCATGTTAAATTTCTTCTTCCTTGGGGAATGTCAAAGAACTTAGGGCTTGTCCATGTAATTGACAAGATTCTGATGTATTTTAGAAGAAACCCATCAGTTCTACATGTAAATCTCTCTGTTACCCACATGAGTTAATTCTCTTTAGAACAAAGTCAGGTCTGATTGATAACTGAATAAGAACATCATCTTCTCACTTTCGGGATGTCAAGCATGAAACTGGCCCTTCATCCAATAACAAATATCTGCACAGCAAACACTTGTACCACAAACAAGGCTGTCTTTGTAGATAAATAGAGACTTTCTTTGTTGTTGTCAGCTACTTATGCTTCTCAGTTTATTTCCTAGTTCTGCTTTAATTTCCAGCAGACATTTGTTAGCAAATTAAGAGCCAGACTACTGATATTTATTACTTGCATTACTTTTTTGATTGTTTAAGTTCTGTTTTTACCTTTAATTATTCTGTTTCACATTAAATTTATTTGCCTAAACCCTCTCAAATCCTTTGGGTATATATATACACACACACACACACACACACACATATCTATATACATATCTATATACATATATATGTATGTATATGTATGTATACATATATACATATACATATGCATGTGTGGTATTTTCTCCAAAAGAGTCAATGTAAGGTAATAATATACTCAAATGCTGAAGGAAAATAAACCTACTGAGAAGAGCTCTTTTCTCCATATCTTTGAAAATGGATATATTAATCACTGTAAGAATGAAAGTCATAGGGGAGGAAGGAGTAGTTTAGAAACGAAGATGGGAGATGACAGGAAATCATTAGAAAAATCAATATGTTTAAATGATGAAAGATCAAAGCATCATATTTCTAAGAAATGTACAAATATCAAATAGAGAAGTTTCATTTTCAAAAAGCAGTGTTATTCTACTCTGGGGGAAAACACGGGATCAGGGTATAAAACATGGTAATAGGGAATCTAAAGTAAAATTTAGTGTTTTGTAGAAAGTGGAAATGTTGCCGAGTTCCAGGAAATAAGGAAAATTGTGATGGATTACAGCATTCCATTTGAGAGTGTTGCTGATAGCAGTTCATTATAAAAGCTGTATCTGTATGTGTGTTTGTGCATGTATGGTATATGTTTATGCACATGGTTATGCAGGAGAAAGAGAGAGATACAAAGACTTAATTTTGTGAATTTTCACAACTCTCCTAATTTTAAAAATAAAGTTTAACATGCGTGTATTCTAAACCAGTGATTCCAATTCCAGGAACTTACCTAAGAGTAATTAATAGAGATATCCACGAAGTGATGTACAGTAATATTTATAATAGCTTACTTCCAATGAATCTAAACTAGGAACAAACCAAGTATACACCACAAACACAAAAATGAATAAGCAGGGGCGCCTGAGTGGCTCAGTCGGTTAAGCGTCCAACTTTGGCTCAGGTCATGAGTTCGAGCCCCGCGTCGGGCTCTGTGCTGACAGCTCAGATCCTGGAGCCCATTTCAGATTCTGCGTCTCCCTCTCTGTCTGTCCCTCCCCTGTTCATGCTCTGTCTCTCTCTGTCTCAAAAATAAACATTAAAAAAATTAAAAAAAATTAATAAGCAAATTGTGGCATTTATTAGCATAAATATTAATTACTTTTGTATATTTTTAATTTATTCATTTAAATAGAATTTACCTAAAAACTGTAAACAGATATTAAATTCTAGTTAAAAATACAAATACTGTGGCATTTGGAGTGAGGCGTACAGTTGCCTGAAACTTAATAAGACATATTGATAGCGGCTACAGGGAAGAATTTGTGTGCCATAAAACAAATATGACAAAATGCTAATAATTATAGAATTAAGTTGTTGGAATATGTTTATCTATGGTATAGGTATTTCAAATTTTATCTATGTTTAGAATACTAACAATAAAATGTGGGGGATAAATTAAAGGAAAATAATAACACAGGAGAAATAAAATCTTTTATGTCCACATGTATATTTATTTCTATACACATCTGATACATATAACAAGAAGCAATCTTAAATTTTTTTCACAAATAAACAGATAAAAAAATAAAGTCAATAAAACATATTAAGCTTTAGAAAATGTATGACAATTCTTAAGTATTTAGGGTTGAAGTGCATTAGTGTACACACTTTCTTTGGAATGCTTGAAGTGGTACCTTCCGTATGCTGGTCATCCCTGCTAGTTACCTAAAGTGGGGTCATCTGTGCACAGTCTCCTCTACTAGTTATCTAAAGCGGGGCCTTCTGTGTGTCACTGTAGGAGAGATTGGAACAAGCCTTCCCACAGGCCAGTCAAGGCATACATTAACCTCCAGGGGGCCTGGAACACGTAGTCCTGAGGGAGATCGTTGTATGGGCACCAACAAGATGGAGGATCAAAGATGGAGTCAGTGTTGTCAGCACTCGCACTACATAGGGTCCATAGAATATTTACCAACATAGAAATATGCTGGAAATGAAGCAAGAGTGCCACTTTATCAGTGAGAAGTTAGGAAAAGTTGAAAGATAACAAGAAAACACCAAATATTTGGAAATCAAGTGGAATATTTATATATAGCCAAGAAACACACACAAAATGAAAATTATAGAATGTTTTGTACTGAGTGAAACGTAAAATATAGCGTTTATAAACTTGTTATGCAAACTATATGTATTTAGAGGAACATTTTATAGGCATGTATATGTTGTTGTTAAAGTTTTATATATGCATATGAAATCAATATTTTATTATTTCAATGTTTTATATATGTATATAAGATATACATATGTATGCATGTTTATGTATAAAATATGTATATGAAATCATATATATAAAGTGCATATATGTAGATTAAAGAAATAATAATAATTTATATCACTATTTATATTTATTAATGTTCATTGTTAAAGAACAATGATAAATTGAAAAAATGGAATCAAGGAAATAGAGAAGATGTGTTTAGCAGGAGCAGGCATATGGATGGCATGACGGAGTCTCAGTGATGGTGACTTCTTGACCTTGCTTATTTTTAAATGTATGTTCATTTTATTTTCTAATAATTCACTTAGCTATGTTCTCTTGATTTGTGTACTTTTCTGAAAATATGTTACATTATATGAAATAATAGTCCAAATTTGGCCATTTTGATTTTTCCCCCTATAACTTTTCAATCTCTGCCCCCACCCCCATCCCACATTGATGAGATCTAGAGGAAAAACAGATCTCAACTGTGGTGTCAGGGGATTTGGAGTGGGTCGAGGCTGGCACTGTGTTGGGGGTGCCTCTTATTCACGATCATAAAATGTAAAAAAGAGAGATAATCGTGAGAAACCATTTTTTACATGCTACCATGTAAAGGCAAGGAAGAAAACCAAAATGAGGAGCAGTTCAGCTAGGGAAACACTGAGATCCAAATCAGGATGGGGATAGAAGTAGGTTGAAGAGAAGCTGGATGAAAAGTTTGTTTGTTTAACTATGAGAAAAACTCTATTCTATGGCAGATAAATAAAACAAAACAAAATATAAAACAAAAATATTTGTATTCATCTTGCAAAGAGTCAGCACTCCTTAAGTTGGGGTGGCTTTAATTCTGCCCCTGATTGGTCGCATTGGCTAATACCTGTCAAGTCATATCTAATCTGGAGCTCTGTCTATTTCATCTCTTCTCTCCATTCCACCCTCTTTCCTAAGAAGTGTCTTTCCCTATGGTTAGAACAATAGGTACCACATCACTTCATGGTGAATAATCCTTAGTATGGTCTCATGGAAACTCATTATATCTGTTTTCCTATGATGAAAATTGGAATAATAATGGCTCAAATATCCACATAGATTTTATATAATTGGGAATACAAGTGAACTCCATCATCACTGCCACCACCACCACCGTCATCATTATCATCATCATCTCAAAGATTTTCATAGTCCTGTTCATAAATCAGGCTCTGTTCCGAATGCTCAATTAATCTTTAGAGCAGGCCCATCATATCTTTAGAAGATGTGGGTACTATCATAAACCCCATATATACATGAAGACACTCAGGTAGGAAATGTTGAATTTCCTTGGTAACAGAGCTAATAAATGATGATTTAATTTAAAGCAAGGTAGACTAGCTCAAAGGTATGATCTTAGCTATTTTGCTGTAATGCTTCCTATAGATGCAAAACACACAAATATGCCCAAATATATGCATTTTCTTTCATCTACTGCCACCTAACTTAATTTTTTCAGTTAAGATTTCTGAGTTAGTTAATCTAATGTATCCTAATTTTAGATCTCATTAATTAAAAAAAGAATCTTTGACTTTTTTTTAACTAAAGAAAAATAACCAGAAAGTGATTGAATCTTTACTGACTAGCTTTTGCCTTTTACACTTTAATCACATGGCATTATGCAACTTGAAATTGAATGCCTGCATTCACATACCTGTTCATTGACTTCCCAGTTGTATAAGGTTGTGCAAGTTACACAGACTTCCATAACTTGATTTCCCCTTATAGAGTTCATTTAATAATCCCTGCTCCAGAAGAAAGTATTAAAAAATAACAGGTAAAACACATAAAATTCTTCATACAGTGGTTGAAAGAAAGAAACAGAGCCAACAGGAAAGAATTGTTAAAAGATAAACTGAAGCATATTAAAAAAAGTTAAGTTTATTTGAGCAAAAATGAATTCAAATTGGGCAGTCTAGCAGACAGAAAAGAGCTCAGAGGAGCTATACAAAATGAAAGACTTTTATGTTTCTTCTCTTTCGCATTCTGTAATCATTTATTTTATTTTTCTTTACCTGCTTTTCATACACAGTGGTTTCACCCTTATTATTTCTAAGTAGTTTTAATCACAGATATTGGTTAGAATTCTTAACTCTTGGAATACTTGATTCCTTATGAAAACTAAGAAGTAAGCAACTCTGGACTGTGTTACTAAACTAGCCTTCTGTGGATTGGAAAATTTATAAATACATTTCATAATTTTTAGAAGTATATACTTCCATGGGGTGCCTGGTTGGCTCAGTGGATTAAGCATCCAACTTCAGCTCAGTCATGATCTCGCAGTTTGTGAGTTTGAGCCCTGCATCGAGCTCTGTGCTGACAGCTCAGAGCCTGGAGCCTGCTTAGGATTATGTGTCTCATTCTCTCTCTTCCCCTCCCCCTCTTGTGCTCTGTCTCTGTCTCTCAAAAATAAATAAATGTAAAAAAAATTTTAAAAGAAGTATATACTTCCTCATAGTAAATTTTCCAAGAGAAAAACATGTTTTCTAATAGACCCAAATATCTTTAGTCCTTTGTAAAAGGAAGCCAAAGGTGGACAAACCTGTGTTCTATAATTACTGCTTCAGTTAGTTGAAAATGATCTGGATAGTCCTCAAATATACAGATAATTTAATTTATGTCAGTGTAACTTTAAGGCTTTAAGTTACCAAAAACGATATTGGCAATTATTTTTTTAAGAGGCTCTATACCCAATGTGGGATTCAAATTCATGACTCTGACATCAAGAATCAGATGCTCTACACTATCAACAATAGCCAAAGTATGGAAAGAGCCTAAATGTCCATCGATCGATGAATGGATAAAGAAGATGTGGTATACACACACACACACACACACACACACAATGGAGTCTTACTCGGCAATCAAAAAGAATGAAATCTTGCCATTTGCAACTAAGTGGATGGAGCTGGAGAGTATTATGCTAAGTGAAATTAGTCAGTCATAGAAAGAGAAATATCATATGACTTCACTCATATGAGGACTTTAAGATACAGAACAGATGAACACAAGGGAAAGGAAGCAAAAATAATATAAAAACAGGGAGGGGGACAAAACATAAGAGACTCTTAAACAGGAGAACAAACAGAGGGTTACTGGAGGGATTGTGGAAGGGTGGATGGGTTAAATGGGTAAGGGACATCAAGGAAGCTACTCCTGAAAAGATTGTTGCACTATATGCTACCTAACTTGGAGATAAATTAAAAAAAAATCAGATGCTGTACCTACTGAAACTATCTGGAAACTATTTTTAAGTAGACATACCACACAGCATAATTATTGTTGGAAATTTTATTTAAAAAATTTATTTTACATGTATTTAATTTACATGTTCTTAATGAAGACAATTTCATGAGATATCAAACACCTAAGCATCATCATAAGTTATCTTTCTTGCTGACAAATTCTGTAACAGATATAATTTGAGCATATTTGACTTTTAGCCAACCTAAGGTAGAATAAAAGTATAATCTTTAATGTTTATAACCCTAAAGGCATGCCTGATTTAATTAAACCAATAAATTTTAGCTAGCTTTTATTTACCAAAGATTCTCCTAATTCATGCAAAGTTGAAAAACATTTGGGTTTGTTTCTATATTTCTGGGAGTAGGCTTGATTTATATATACTTGTTTGTCTTTAAGCCAATTAAATAGAGGTCTTTACTAATTAATTTTGGAAATACCACCCAGAGGTAGAAAAAAAATCATACATCTCTGATATATACCTACATAGATATAAATATATAGACAGACATGAGGAGATCTTACAGCTTTGTTTAAAAATTTTTAGTCATGAGACAGATATGAAAATGGAAAGCTCATAGTTTACAAAAGAACAGTTAGATCCAAGTTATATTTCTGGCAGATGGAGTAAGATGGAGTGAGTTAAGATTACCTGCTGAGATAACTTTTTACTAATAATTGTGAAAGAGACTTTTAAGGTTTTTCATGGACCGAACTTTCAAACTAACCTTTCCTTTTTTCCCCTCTCCTTCCTCCTCCTCCTCCTCCTCCACTTCCTCCTCGTCCTTCTTCTTTTGTTTATTTTTGGGAAAGAAAGAGACAGAATGAGGGAGGTGCAGAGAGAGAGAGAGAGAGGAAAAGAGAGAATCCCAAGCAGGCTCTATGTTGACAGCACAGAACAAATCATGAAATCATGACCTGGGCCGAAATCAAGAGTCAGATGCTTAACTGACTGAGCCATCCAGGCCCTCCACTCCAACCTCTGGACCTTCTGATAAGAATTAGCTTGGTTCCCAGAAAAGGCCAGGTAGAATACTGACGTCTCAAAAGGCACAGAGAAAGAAAGCAAATTCCACCAAGAGTGACTTTTGTTCCCTAAGTCCAGATCTTTTGCAATATCTGCAAGACTTTTGACAAGTTCAGGGGACATTTTGGGATTGGTAAAAAGTATAGGTAGGCTTTGAATTGTTTCTGGAGCTGCATTTCTGTTTTTATAAAAGTTCATTTTGTAAGACAAGTACAGTTACTTTTAATTCCTTGAAGATTTGGGTTACAAATCTTTGGAGTCTGACCCACCCATCTAACTACATTATCCTCAATTTACTTCTTTTTATCAGGAAGATCTTCAACTAAGATGGAAATCAAAATATTTCTATGTTCTACAGTTAGAGCTGTGTGTCTGTGGAATGCTTTAGTAAATTCTTCCATAAAGTCTTTAGAATATGTGTCTTTCTCTTTGGGGACATAGTTTCATTTTAGCTTCGGCAGAAGGCCTTATAGTAACTTCTTGTAAGGTCCTGAATATCAGCTTCCACTTTGGCCAACTTCTGACCATGCAGCTACTTAATTCTTTTTTCTTGTCTTTTCTTTTCTTTTCTTTTCTTTTCTTTTCTTTTCTTCTTTTTAAATATCTTCTCAGGTTTAAGCTGAGACAAACAGTAAAATATTCCTGGCAGTGTTGAACAACTCCATGGATGTAAGAGGCATCTCCAAAGAGAGTGCAAAAAGATACTACTCTCCCAAGATCCAGAGCCATTCCCAAAGATAACCAAAAGAAGTAAAGATTTAGACAATTCCCCTGCAAGAGCAGTCAGTAGGACCCCAGCTGCAAACAGAATGCAACCCACATTTCTGTCCAGTCATGTCTACCTGAAAATGGTATGAAACCTATATTTTTGTCTGGCAATATTTTGTGGGTTTCCGACCTGAGAGTTGCCAAGTCAGGTTTTCAGGACACAAAATGAGGCAAACAAGAAGGCCATAGCTGTCCCTGAGAGAGAAAGGCTCAACAACCTTTGGGTCACCAAACACAAAATCATGAGATAATTCAAAGATCGAATTCTTATGAATGTTTTTTTTCTGCCAATCTGAATTTGCAAAGGAAGGGACAATGTAATATCTTACCTTCAGGTCTCAACCAGGCATGACAGATAGAGATCTAGTAGCCCTGACTTTGATAAAAATTGTCACCCATTGCCAGCTTCTGCCACTTTTCCTAGGATTTCCTCTGCAGCCTCTGGAGTGAATGGGGTGAGCTATTGGGTTCATTTTTGTCACCAGAAATTGTAGAGGAGGCAAAATAATCTTCCTTCTACCCTTTACAGTGAGGGCTTGACTGAGATCCCTTTTTCTCTAGGGCATCACATAAATGAATAAACTTACCTAGGTTAATTCTCTGCTGTGGCCACTGTAATTCCAGATCAACTCTGATAAGGTTAACTTGCTTGTTTAGGCACAAAACATTTTATCCACCTGATGCCTTGCACCAGACAGTACACTTTAAGTTGGATCAGTCTGGTTTCCATGTTGGACCACGTCTGACCTAGACCAAGTCTGGTTTTTAAGTAGGACCTAGTCCAACTCCAGTAGTTCCAAACCCAGTCTGGAAAAAGTGATGCTCAAATAAAGTCTGAAAGTTCACACAGAAAAAATTATGTAGACGGGATCTGAGAGGGATTTACCTACCACCTCCAGTGGCAGCAAGAAAGCAATGAGCTTAAGGGACTGGTTGGTTGTTGTTCCTGGCCGCCATTAGGGTCTCCTTTGATCTCCTTTTCTGACAGCAAAATTGTTAAAGGATAGACTGAGGGACATTAAAACTTTTTAAAGTTTATTTGAGCAAGAATTGATTCAAAGTGGGCAGCATCCAATCTTGTAGAGAGAAAGAAGCTCCAAAGAGCTATACAAAATGAAGGACATTTATAGGCAGAAGAGAGGAGGAACAAGGAAGTTACATTAGACAAAAAGTGGGTTGTTATCGCTAGACTACTTTCATTTAGGGGATAGCAGGGGTCTGTCAGGCAGATCATCTAAGTAGTGTTATCACATGATTCCTGATAGACTGATTCAATATTCCATTTCTGGCAGTGCCCAAACTAGAATTAAGTCTCAAATTGGGGACATAGGGCTTAGCATAAATGACTACATTAGGGGCCTGTTGTGTTGTTTACTGACAGAGTAAGCAATCAAATATCAATAAGCAAAACGAATTAATTATGTTATCCCACTTTTTGACACAGTGCTAAGTTCTGTGAAAGATCTAGTAAGGAGTATGGTCTAGCCTTCAAAGAGCTTCCATTATACTTGAGCTATGAGATCTAAGAGATTTGAAATAACAAATCTACAAGCCTCAAGTGAAAATTAAGTGCTAATTCCAATGTGTGTGTGTGGGGTGGAGGGTCCTTACGTTTAAATATATATGGCCTATAAGACCCCCACTAATCTGACCTCCATCCAGTCCAACATCCTCAGTCCATAGACTCAACCGACTTTTATTTTTGAGAGAGAGACAGAGTGTGAGCATGGCTGAAGCAGAGAAAGAGGAAGACACAGAATCTGAAGCAGGCTCCAGGCTCATGCGGGGCTCGAGCTCACAAAGGGTGAAATCATGACCTGAACCAAAGTTGGATGCATAACTAACTGAGCCACCCAGGTGCCCCTCCAGTGATTTTTCTATGTTAATGTCCTAATGAGTTATTTAGTGTTACCTCAATAAATGATCAGTACCTTCTTAAGGCTATAAATTCTTTCTTCTAGGAAACTGTTCTCCCCTGGTCTTCCTGGAAAATTCCTAACTGTCCCTTGAACTCAAACTTAAGTGTCACCTTCACCATTAACCTATTTTGACCTGTTTAAAATTTTGTTCTGTTATTTGTTTGGGCCGCTACACTCTATTAGCAGACTATTCACTGTCACACTAAATTGGAAGATGACAGTCTGCAATTGAAATTCTTGTTTTTGAATAAATACTCTAGAAATTACTAGTCAAATGAACATAGACAATTTAGTTAAACTGTTTATGCCTCTGTTAACTCATGTCTAAAATGAAGTAAAAAATCCTACCCGAATCTTAGTGCCAGAAAGAGATTATATTAGCTAGGACTAGGGTAGTAAACAATAACAGCTAACATTATTTTAAGAACTGATATTGCTCTAAAGTCTTGCATATATTACTTAATGCAAATCCAATGACATTTGTATTATTGTTTTCTACATATCACAGTTGAGAAATCTGAGATCCAGAGATTTGTAAGGTCATGCGGCAGAGCCACAACTTTAAGCCATATGGTGTTCTTACAAAGTCTATGCCCTTAGCCTGTCTAAAAATTCTTAATTTTAAATATTATATAAAATACACAGAAAGATATACAAAATAAAGTAAAAATGGTAGTAAATATTTCAACTTTTTGGAATCCATTTTCAGACAGTTAACTTCAATGCAACATTGTTTCTTTCTTTTGGTTTCCACAAAGAGAAAATACTACCTTCCATTTAAAGAATCAACATTTATTTCTAGTTTTCTTCTGAGTTCATGGAATCACATGTTTCACCAGTTAGAAAGCAGACACACTTTTAGGCTTGAATATGATCAAGCTTGAAAAGTCAGATTTTCTGATTTCTTAGTAGGCATCACCGGATGGTTTACAAATTCAATGTATTGTGATGAGTTCACTGAGGAAAATTATGTTGTTTAATATTATCTAACCTGAACCGAGAGGTTCATCAACAGAGTTATTTTGCAAATCAGCTATGCTATGTTTTACATAATCATGTAAATTACTGTTTTATTTATCCATTCTATGCAGTGAATGATATTTAAAGTAATTCTGCACTTGTTGTCAAGGTTTAAATTACAAGGGCATGTAGGAGTTGTCTTATGGTAGAAGTCAAATAAACAGAAGTTATCAGGCATATTTAGAAACCATATAGACCAACCTGTTTAGTGTCATCTTAAGGTAAAGTTAATTTTATAAGCCGTGATAAAGAATAAATACCTACCCATAGCACAGAGATTGATGTGGGAAGACACTGATTACTTTCTGAGAAAATTTGATTAAGTAATTTTATCATGCTTAGGATGTCAAACAAATAAGGCTCCTAAATCTCTGGTGCTTTGTGGAAACATATAAAGCATGCTGGAGTTTAACACCACTCCAGTGGTGTCTAATAT
The DNA here is from genome assembly GCF_018350155.1 of Leopardus geoffroyi. Lineage (NCBI taxonomy): Eukaryota > Metazoa > Chordata > Mammalia > Carnivora > Felidae > Leopardus > Leopardus geoffroyi. The sequence continues at coordinate 127,752,054 of NC_059337.1, forward strand.
ATATGTAAACATAACATTAGGATATATATATTATGAAGGTTGGTTTTGTGTGCTCATGGGAAGTTTATGACATAGGCTATCACTTAACTGCCTTAATATCCCTCTAATTTAAAATTCCTTAACCACAGGGGCATATTTCTATTTGCATAATTGACTACCCAATGTCTAATTACGGAAACAATTTTATAAGTGCCTCCAGCACAGATTTTGGCTGCCCAATCAAACACAATTTTCTTTCCATTCATATAATTTCCAAAATGAGCCCACCTACCATAATGTAACAAAGTCTTGTATGATTGAGCCAGCATTTTGATGAGTTAGGATAAGAGAACTACACATGGTTGAAACAAACAAACAAAGCATATGAGAAGTCTACAAATGGGAAAGGACTGGTGCAATCAAATAATAATAATAATAACAAATAATATTGTATATGTGGGTATGGGAGGGGTAAGAGTAAAACAAGGTATGTGATAGAAGATGAGATCAGAAAAATTATTGTGAAGCAGCAAGATGGATCCTGTCGGTAAGGAATTAGACTTTAAAAAGAGGAACTATTAGGGGGTGCCTGAGTGGCTCAGTCGGTTGAGCGTCTGACTTCAGCTCAGGTCATGACCTCACAGTCTGTGAGTTCAAGTCCCACGTCAGGCTCTGTGCTGACATCTCAGAGCCTGGAGCCTGCTTCAGATTCTGTCTACCCTTCTCTCTGCACCTCCCCTGCTCACGCTCTGTCTCTGTCTCTCTCAAAAATAAATAAACATTAAAAAAATTTTTTAAAAGAGGTGCTATTTATTAGAAGGCTTATAAAAGTGAGAGTAGAGTGAAATGATTTAGGATTTAAAAATCTAACCCTAGTTTTTACGAGATTACATTTTAGAATTTTTAAAGCTTTTTAGAGCATTTAGTAGCTATTACAGCAGGAAAAGAAAAATATTAGTTACTTGCACTGGTTAGCTCCATGGAATTACTAGAAAAGGGGTGACTTTTCAAAAATATTTTGAAATGTAAACAGTAGAACTTCTAGTGGATTCGAGGTGAAGAAAAATGGAGGAATTTATGATGATTGGTCTTAGCCTTGGCCAACTGGATGGTTATTTGGCTCAATTACTAGAATGAAGAAGTCTTCTGGAAGAATAGATTCTAGTTAGGGCTGGGATTAAGAGGTATGTTTTGGATAAATAAGTGTGAGATTCTTCTTTTAAAAATTTTTTTTAGTTAAAAATATTCTCTTAGGGGTGCCTGGGTGGCTCAGTCGGTTGGGCGGCCGACTTCAGCTCAGGTCATGATCTCCCGGTCTGTGGGTTCAGGCCCCAAGTCGGGCTCTGTGTTGTCAGCTCAGAGCCTGGATGGAGCCTGCTTCCGATTCTGTATCTCCCTCTCTGCCCCTCCGCCGCATGCTCTCTGTCTCTCTGTCTCTCGCTCTCAAAAAATAAACATTAAAAAATATTCTTTTAATGTTTATTTTTTGAGAGCGAGAGACAAAGCTCATGCAGGGGAGGGGCAGGGAGAGAGGGAGACACAGAATCAGAAGCAGGGTCCAAGCTCTGAGCTGTCAGCATGGAGCCCAAAGTGTGGCTTGAACTCACAAGCCTTTGAGCTGTGAGATGATGACCTGAGCTGAAGTGGCCACTTAACCAACTGAGCCACCCAGGAGCCCCAAGTGTGAGATGCTTCTTAAACACAAACGTGCAAGGATCTGTTCTTCTGAACACTTTCTATAAATGAAGATCATCTTCACTGCCATGATGTTGGGGTAGACCTGTCTTTGGTCTTCTCCCCCACCCTTTTCCAAACTGCTTTAGAAATTCATGTTCATCAATCCTAACTTCCTGGTCTGCAACAATTTCCAATCCAAGGTACTTGTCAAGTGACCATAAAGAATTGAACTTTTTTTTCATTTTTTTTCTGCTTTTTTTTTTTTTTTTGTAAAAATCCTAGTATATTCTGGTATACTTTTCATATAACATTTCGAATTTTAATATAACACTTTAAAATTGTTATATATTGAGTTCTTTAGTGTTGTTGGAACTCAGCTTACACCAACCTTTGCATACAATTTCTTAACCAATCAACTCTGATTTATTCCATACTGATAATATATGATGTTGGTTTTATCTGCATGAACATCTACTTATTTTCAAAAAAGCTTTAATAATGACTTAATTATATATTTACCTAATTATTGCATGTGGGTAAATATATGTGGATAAATAAATATATTTTAGTAAATATATTTTAAATAAAAAAATATATTTTAATTCGGAATGATGGAAATAGAGTTCTGTAGTCTTTGTATCTCCTATAATATTAAGCCTCTGCTTGGTAAATAATAGGTATTCAAATATTTATTTAATTAAGTAGAACTTCCACTTCAAAAAGGCAGACTATTATCCAATGGAAAGAGATACTCTTTGAAGTAAATTTCTGGACAAATTTCTGCATACTATGTATACTTCTACTTGATAAATTTCTTATTTATTTTATCTCTATATTATTTTTCTAGTCAACTTGTTTCATTTTTAAAGTCCTCAGGAGAGTTTTGGCTTTAGAATGTAGTTGCATAGTTTGTAAATCTATTTAATATTAAGTTTTCATAAATTCTTTTATGAACAGATTCAAAAAAAGTACTTCAATAAACAAAATATGCCATTATTTCTTCTTTTTTAAATAAATAAGAGGAAATAGAAAAAAAATACCACAGAACCAGTTCTTTAAAATTATTTTAATATTTATTTATTCTTTTTTTAAAAAATTAATGTTTATTTATTTTTGAAAGAGAGAAAGACAGAGTGCCAGCCATGGAGGGGGAGGGAGAGGGAGACACAGAATCTGAATAGAGTCCAGGCTCTGAGCTGTCAGCACAGAGCTGTATGCGGGGCTCAAACCCACAAACCCCAAGATCATGACCTGAGCTGAAGTCGGACGCTTAACAGACTGAGCCACACAGGTGCCCCAGAGCCAGTTCTTTTAGATGTCACTTGATTATTTGTGAGTGGTTATATATTTCTGATTAATGGATATTTCCTTACAATGAAGTTTTCTAGAAGGCAGGATTTGGCTTAATTATTCACTGAATACCAAGAGGAGTAAAATGTCAACACCAAAAGAGATTTTTCAAATTATGAACTTAAAATGAATTGCAGATAGCCTTACTGGTGGTTGGGAGAAACACATACCAAAGCATTTTGTTAGTTTTTGCTTACAGTCTAAAACTTTATATTACCATAGTAAAAATAAAAATAAAAGATGACATAGTGAAAAACACATCAATACTATGTGCAATTAGTTTATTCTTTAAAACAGCCATCAAGTTAGAGGTATTGAATTTTTCCATCTATGTCATTTTTGTGTTGTTGAATAATAGGCAAAATCATAGCATGTACACATGTTTTAATTTATCCTGTGGAGCATCTGTTTGTAATCTGGGAAACACTGCCTTGTTTTGTCCATACCTACAGATTGATCAGAGCCTGATGATGAGTTTTCAAATGATTTACAATTAAATAAAAAGACTAAAGTTTACATTTGCTAAAATTAGTATATAATTTTATATGAAAGCATACTTTTGATACAGTAGAATTGATTTTATTTTATTTTATTTAGTTGATTTTTTATTTTTTTTAAATACAATTTATTGTCAAATTGGTTTCCAAGTAGACTTGATTTTAAACTTGAACTAGTTTTTTTTCTTTTGTCTGTCTTCAGCGTTTCCTTCAATTTCTGGTAGAAAAAGTGGTGCTTACTCTCCACTCCCCGCTTGGAAACTTAACACCTTTTTAATTTTTTTCAGGGAAAAGCACTGTAACTACTAATGGAAGTAATTATTTTAAATGTGAGAGTAACTGAATATCATGCTCATGAAAACTTTCCTTATTTTTCTCTAAATGTTTATTTCCCAAGAATTCATTATGCCTATTTGTTTTGTAATATGGTAATTCAGGCATGATCTCTCTTTTCTCTCTCTCACACACATGTTCTCTATCCAGAGAAAAACAAGTTTTTATATTCTTTCCCTGTAATTGGAGTAGGTTGTTTTTCCCAAAATTGATGTTTGTGAACCTCAGGTTCCCACATTCTTGAATTTTGATATAACTTTAATTTTTACATTTCTCTTCTCCATATTTTTGTCCCTGTGTGAAGAACTGCTATTTACCAGATTTATCTAACTTATTTTCTCTTTCCAAGGCTCTATTGAAACATATAATAAAGGGTTCACAGAAAAGGATCAGTGAAAAAGCCCTCTAAGTGTGATATGCTGTCAGCTGTAACATGAACAGTTTGATTGAAGAGAAGGTTCAGAATTCAGTGAAATGTCTACAGCAGGATAAAATCTTACGGAACTTAAAAAGATTCAAGTGTATGAGAAGAATTGGTCTAGGGGTGACAGAGCAAGTATTTGGCATTCAAGGGAATTTTGGAAAGTAGAGAAAACTAGCTAGCGATCCGTCAAGAGTCTTGGGTGGATGTTCTGTACCTTTTAGGAAAATCTATTAAAAAGTCCTCAAGAGGATCCTCTTTACTCCTATTTCCAAGGGAAATCACACATAGGTCATAGATAACTTGACAGACAAGATGAAGGGTTCTTATACCATGTAAAAAACTTAAGAAGCCCCAGCTGTTGTAAAGACTATAGAGCAGTCAAGTGTGACATTTTGAAAGCACAGAAATAGAATCATGGTGACCTTGGGCACCTTATTACTAACTTTCAGTGTGACAAAATCAATCAGTGTCATTGCATTTAAATTTCTTCATCCTTAAATTTGGTTTACTCTGATCATGCTACTTAATGCATTGGGTTATTCTGAGGAACAAGTTGCATTTAATTTACATAACTGTATTTTTAAAGTATAGTGATTTTTCATTTATATATTTTTTACTGATAATAGTTTTTATTGACAATGCATTCAAAAAAAAGGCTATGAGCTATGATGGGTAAGGAGAGTGAAAAGACAAGAGGGTCAAACAAAGAATAAAGGCACAGACAATATGACATGTTCAGGAATTGTCATGAATGAAACACAATAAGACTAATGAGAGAGAAGACTTTGAAAGGTAGAACATCGGTTGAGTGGCTTTGAATGCTAGGCAGAGTTGGTCACATTTTACAACATGTAAAGGAGTTCTAGATCTATTAATGGCATCACATGCAAAAGTAAATCTTTCATGGACCCTCCAGTAAAAGTAAAATAAGAATTGAAACATGTTGTATTTATTTTTATTTACTTGAGAAATGTATCTTTTGTGTATTATTTTGATATTACCGGATTACAATTCAGAAGACTTTATCTAATTGTGATAATGAACTTTGACTAAATGCTTCCATGTCTTACAATTCCGTATGATTATTTTCATTCATTGGTGATAAGGCTAGCTAGTGGTTGGAGTGCAATCTGTTTCCATTGAGCAAAGCAAAGCTGATTGATCTTTAATGTAAATAAACCTGTAAGTTTACCTCATTAGTCACATATTTAAGCTAGATAAGCTGGAGTATTTATCTAACATCATCACCCTGTAGTCTACACTGTAGAGTGAATACGGTACAATCAACTTTGTAAGATTATTTAATGCAATATATTCCCATGTCAAACTAGTTAATTCTTTAGATTATTATATATTTTATTTTTATGTAATTTTATCATCCAAAGCGCTTGGAAAACTTGGATCACGTGGAATACACCTTGAAAGATCTAAATATCTTTTGAAAAAGAAAAATCTTATTTAGCGAACTTAAGAACCATGTCAGCAAATATCAATAATGTAAACATCCCTAGAAGATTACATTTTCTCTTTCAAAGTCAATATGGTTAGCTGCAGATGAGCTATGGATGTGGCAAATACTTGATAAGTGCACTGATATTTGTGACAAATGTTCTAGGTTAAGTGATGGGTCATGTAACTAAACACATCACCTGATGAGTGGGAGCTATTATAGAGTAAAAATTGGAAATAAGTAGAATATAATAACAGTAGCATTGATGACACCTGGAAACTTAACATTAATATTTATTAATTTTTGCTAACTTACTGAAAGCACGGTAAAAACTAGCTGTCATTTATTGATTAGCTAATATATCCCTGGCAATGAACTAGGATCTTTACCTACAAATAAGGCAAATGGCGGAGGAAGGGGCCAATTCCACATATTACAGACCAGCAGTCTCAGGAAGGTGAAGTATTGTCAGAGCCTCACCTAGCCCGTGATGGAGAGTCAAAACTTACATACAAATATGGCAAATCCAAACTCAAAACACTTAGCATTTTGACATTTTCTTTCAGAGCTAAACAGGCAACATTCAAACTACTAAAATGAGTAAATGCAAAAGTGCTTGTATTTATTAGATACTTAGTGGTACATAAATAAACTATAACAATTGTCTATCGGTGTATTTATAGAAACACAATAATGACACATTTTTTTTCCAGAAAACTGGTACCCCAAATCAGGTGGTTTTGGCCTAAGGAAATGAGCCAGAAGCCACATGCATCTTTTCATCGGATCACCGGCAGGTTATTTCTGCTTTGTCTGTTTCATCTATTTGGATGTCATATAATATTTCCATTGTAAAAAAAGAGTATGCATATTGATGCCATCACTACTTGTATTATCTCAGGTAAATTGAATCTATATTTCATCATCTGAAAATTGGACATAATCATGGTGTTGATCTTAAGGGTGTTGTAAGGATTAAATACTATAACACACGCAGAATGTTTAGAAAGTGCCTGCTAACAAGTGCTCCAAAAAGCCAGTAATTTTTATTATTATGATATGTGTTACTATTGCTTACTGCTTAGTGTTACACCACACTCTGGCAAAACAATCATTACATTTATAGAATTACACTTATGTAATATATTTACGCTTGTATTATAAAATGCTAAAATATTAATCTTCATGTTTCAACCAGTTTTCATCCTGATTAATCAATATGTAGAATTCCTACTTTCAGTTTAGTTTTGTAAAAATGCTTACTTTTGTAAAAATATTCCGAGGAAATACCTAGTGTATAGATGGTTAGAAATAGTGCAAAATATTTCTGAAATGTGCAAACTAAAAAAGTGATTATTATAAATTGGTGAAAAGTGCATAAAACATTAAATTTTTTAGAGTTATTATGCCACATTACAACAGATTCAAGTCTGTTCTTTTATTCAAACTAGTTCTTTTATTCAACTTATTTACTTTCAACAATAAAGGAATAAGGAAAAATGTTTCAATATTTTCACTCAACCATTACTATAAAGGGAAAAGTTTGGTTTTGTGTTAAGTTCAGAAGAAACCAAATTCACTCATCACTCTGCGAACTACGCAACAGAGGACGATTATTTCTCTTATCAAAATCTAATACATGTATTTTTATGATTAACGCACGTTCGGAATATGTGTATTTTTCATTTCCTAACAATTCAGAAACAAGGCCTCATTCATTCGGTAGGTTGCTTCTGAGGACATCTCCAGGCAGGTTGGACACTGCGCGGACCCTCACAGCCTGGGGCAACTGGCTGGTGCTCCTGCCAGTGAGCCAACACAAACCCAGAATTACAAACTTCATCACACGCAAGTTGTCTAGGCAGCAGCTGTTAAAAATGGCACAGCTATGAACAAGTGTAATAGGAAGGACTGGATCATGGTGTGCTAAGTACAGTGCAACACGAAAACATACTGGTCATTCTCCGCAGGTAAAATGAAGAAGCAGTAGGATAATCAATTAGAGATGTTCTCCTAACTGGTTGTCCTAGTCCATTCGGACCGTTGTAACAAAATACCACCAGCTGCACAGCTTATAAAAAAATAGAAACCTATTTCTCACAGTTCTCGAGGCTGGGACATTAAAGATGAAGATACTGGAAGATTCCATGTGGTGGCGGGTGAGGGTCTTCTGCCTGGTTCATAGGTAGAGCCTTATTGCTGTGCCCTCATGTGGTGGAAGAGGCAAGGGATCTCTGTGGGGTCTCTCTTATAAGGCACTAATCCAAGTCTGGAGGGCTTCAGGACTTCCCATCAACCACATCTCCTAATGCCATCGTGTTTGGAGATTAGGATTTTACCACATGTATTTTGAGGGGGACACAAACATACAAACCACAACGTTGGTTTTGTATAACTCTTTTAGTCAAAGTTTCTCAACCCTGGCACTATTGAAATTTGCAGCCAGATACTCCCTTGTTTCGGGGGGTCAACCTGTATGCCACCGTAGGATGTTTAACAGCATTTCTGGGCTCCTCTACTCACCAGAAGCCAGTAGTACTTGGTCGTGACAATTCAAAATGTCTCCAGATATTGTCAAATGCCCTTTTACAGGCAAAATCCTCCTCCTCCTCCTCTCTCTCTCTCTCTCTCTCACACACACACACACACACATACCAATTGAGAATCATTGCTCATTGTAGTAAAATGTAACTTACAGTAGTAGAAATCAGTAGGATTTATTTTGCTCACCTGAGAAGAGGCTACTGCTTGCGTTGGTTCAGCAGCGTCACTCTGTCAGGCTTGGGGACTCTAAGATTCTCTTGCATTTTCTCTCACGCTTATAGGATGACTACTTTAGCATCAAGCATCAGGTCTGCATGGGAGGGAAGAAAAAGAAAGTGCGACACAGTGCAGTTGTACCTTTATAAGGTGTGAGATGAGATATGAGTACAGTGTATTTTTAATTTACAATGGTCCTAGCTATTATTTTATTATATTATTATTTAATTTTGAACTTGTTTCCAGATTTTTATCAACTTGATTTTTAGCCCATTCTTTTAGGAAAAATCATCCCTGTGTCTATGTATATCTTCAACTAAATGATATCCCCTGATCAGATCCACCCAGATGAAATGTAGATCTAAATCTCTGAAATCTAAATCTCCCCGTGGCCTGAGTTTATTATTTTTACCACAAACTCTATGCATATCATTTTTACTTAAGAGGATATATTTTTTACACTTCTTTCAATTCCAAGAAATTAAGCACTTTCAATAGCAAAAATAACATCTCACAAAATGCAGTCTGTGACTTATTGCATAGTAAGGGATCAATATAATCAATGGAATGAATAAATAAATGAGAAAGACTAGAAAAAATACGCTTGATCAATAATCTTAGTAGAAGTCTATTTATTTTTAAATGTTTATTTATTTTTTGAGAGATAGAGAGAGACAGAGCATGAGTGGGAAAGGGGCAGAGAGAAAGGGAGACACAGAATCCAAAGCAGGCTCCAGGCTCTGGGCTGTCACCACAGAGTCCAATGTGGGGCTCGAAGTCATGGACCATGAGATCATGACCTGAGCCGAAGTCAGACGCTTAACTGACTTAGCCACCCCCGTGCCCCAGTAGAAGTCTTCTTTTTTTTTTTAAAAAGTACATATTCTATTTTTAAAAAAGCACATGGCACCACTGTTGAATCCTAATGGTACCACTTCATAAAATCCAAAACTCTCCATCCAGTGTCAAATCCTAAAGCAAGACCAAATGCTGAAAAAGAAACAGGCAAAGTTATATGTGATAGAGAATGTCCTGAAATACAGTAGTACCTTCGTGATTAAAGACAAAAAGGAGATTGGGAATAATGCAAACACCCTCTTCCCCAGAAGGAAACATTTTGTCAGATAAAGCAACTACTTAAAATGGATATAAAAGATTAATGCTTCCACCAGCTTTCACCACTCAGTATTCCCTCCCATCTTTATGGAGCGATGGAAAAAGAATGAGCAATACACCAATCAAAGGGACTCTGTGAGATGTAATAAAAACATTCCTGAATTCTTGATTACTTCCTTTTTTTTTAAAATGAAAGACAAAGGCTTCCTTTCAGGTGTGTAGGCCTGAGCACCCACTGTTGAGTCCGTCTTACACACTCTGGCGCTGGTTTGAGGATCAGGAAGAGTCTCTGCTGACATTAAGGTGTTGACAGAGAGATATTTTGTGGAAATGATTCTTTGGCTGGTAGATTTTCTTCAGCTGCCTCTTTTCTCCCGAGGAGAAATTCCATCAGGCCACAAATGTGGAAATAGAAGATGAGGGGGAAAAAAATCTTGCTTTAAGTAATTTTAATTTTGGGTTTTGTGGGTGTTCTTGAAATGTACTAGGGACATACATGCCCAGCTTCCCTGCTGAGCCTCTGCCCAACAAACATCAGAGCAAAAAGGCACTGTTGCAAGGGAAGCTTCTCAGAATTTCCCTGGTCCACAGTGGGGGCCTAGAGGAAAACGGATTAAAGTCCACTTATATATATACTTTGGTATATATGGATGTAGAATCTTGTCAAAATGCATGTCTCTGACTAGAAAGGCATCTGACATTAATAAGTTTAACATAAAAGGAGTACAAACCCTGGAGTGACTTTCAATCCATTCATTCTGCTCTGATACACAGACTGATAAAACTCGTACGCGGTATACCAGCCAAAGTCATGCTCTGTATCCAGTGAGAGAGTGATAGGACTAGAAATAATCTCAAATCATTTTTGTTTAAGAAAAGGTAAATCATTTACAATTTTTTATGTTTTTAGTCCTCATAACAAAAGACACATAACTTACTCCACCATTACCTGACACATCGGTGAGACTGGAGTAAGATACAGAGCATGGTATCTTGAAGCAACTCTACAATTGACCATTCTAGTTTCTTCTGGAAACCATAGTCACTCTTGGAAACTCCCAATGACAACCCATGAATCATGCTTTTATTATAAAGGTCAAAACGGGATTTTGCTTCTGTCCATCAGGCTATACCCTTTCTTCTGGAACGTTAGAGTAGTATGCTTTGCTAGCTTTTTCTGAATCCTGTAGTTACGTTTCTTCTCTGTTAACATTGTCCCATGACCCTACCTGATAGCCAAGAATGCTTATGGATTTCTACATTTTTGTATTTTTAAATTTTCTCAAAGTTGCTGTGTGTGCGTGTGTGTGCGCGCTCATGTGCATATGTTTCTTTTCTTTTTCTCCTCTTATGGAGTGCTTTTCTAGAGCATTGAAGAAAATAACTACTTCATCCTGGAAACTTCAACCTGGAAAAGTTTTACTCTGGAATTTATTTTTGTTATGAAAGGGAGACATCCATATATTAGATAATTTATTAACATCACACGTGTTTGCGACGGTACCTCTATCATATACCAAGTTGCACGTCTATAAGAATCTGTTTCCAACTCTAACCCAGACTTCATTACCCCATTTGTCTTCTAAGTGCGAAACTGCAGTGTCTTCATTAGATTCTTGATATAGTCTGTCTTAATGTCTACAAGTACAAACTCCATATCTTTGCTTATTCTTTGTCAACATTATCTTGACTATTTTTGGCACTTTTCTGTTTCATGTGAATTTGAGGGATGTCTTGTCAAATTCTAAGAAAAATTATGTGTTATATATTTTTATAATTGTATTGAATTATAGATTAATTTTGCTATAACGACAGCTTTATAACTCATTAACATGGTATATCTCTTCATTTTTTCACATCTCTTTGTGTCCTTCAATAATGTTTTATAAAATTTTTTGTCAAGAATTTGCATGGTTTTCTTATGTGTTTTCTAGTTACATTATGCTCTTGTTGCTACTGGAAATAAGAATTTTTTAATTTTACTTTTCCTAGTTGGTAACTAACGATCTATGGTAGCCTAATATTTCTAGGTGAATCATGAGATAAGAATGCTTGTGACATTTTTATTTGAATTATTTTTTAAATTTTTTTTTCAACTTTTATTTATTTTTGGGACAGAGAGAGACAGAGCATGAATGGGGGAGAGGCAGAGAGAGAGGGAGACACAGAATCGGAAACAAGCTCCAGGCTCTGAGCCATCAGCCCAGAGCCCGATGCGGGGCTCGAACTCACGGACCGCGAGATCGTGACCTGGCTGAAGTCGGACGCTTAACCGACTGCGCCACGCAGGCGCCCCTGAATTATTATAATTTGACACAAGACTGTCTAGCATTTTTATATGGTCATAATATCTGACACTAAGTAAAGTTATTCTCTTCTATCCACATGTTATTTTTCCCCTTTATTTTTCAACCTTCCTTCATTATTAAGTCTTCAATAAAAGAAAGACATTAGCCATTAATTAATCATATTAAAATGGATGTACAGAAGTCATAGGAAAAAGTGTAAAAGATTTTTCATGCTCAGATTATGCTGCAAGCAATATTTAACTTTAGTTCATATTTTTTCTTAAAATTATAATTTCCTTCTCTGTCCTCCAGTCAAATTTTTAATTCCATCTCACACAATTGAGTTGCTGGTGGAAAACTTTATGGTTAATCTTTGTTCTCTCTGAACATTCAGTCCCTGTTCAAATCTGGCCGAATCATTGGCACTCAGCTCAGATCCTTACGACTCTCCAAAACTTCTCTGATGTTCTCAGACCAACGTGCTTGCACTCTTTTGAATTTTTACAGCAATAATTTTCTAGACAGTCCTGTTGAATATTAATTACGCATGATATTAAAACAATTATTCCATTGGAACAGCGATATTACATATAAGTTGTAACTTAAATATTTTCACTTTAACATCTTGTTTCTCAAACCACTTTCTGTTGTTGTTTTTGTTGGGGGAGGGCAAGGGAGAAGAAGAGAAAGAATCTTTTTTTTAACATTTATTTATTTTTGAGACAGAGAGAAAGAGAGAGAGAGAGAGACAGAGTGCAAGCCGGGGAGGGGCAGAGAGAGAGGGAGACACAGAATCCAAAGCAGATCCAGGCTCTGAGCTGTCAGGACAGAGCCCTATGTGGGGCTCGAACCCACAAACCACGAGTTCATGACCTGAGCCAAAGTCGGACGCTTAGCTGACTGAACCACCCAGGCACCCAGAAGAGAGAGAGAATCTTAAGCAGGCTCTGTGCTGTCAGTGCAGAGCCTGTCATGGAGCTCAATCTCACGACCCTGAAATCATGACCTGAGCCAAAATCAAAAGTTGGTCAATTAAGCTACTGAGCCAGCCAGGTACCCCAAACTGTTTATTTTAAAGGTCTTGAAGTTACAGACTGTTCTTTGTTTACTTCACACTAGGTGAATGAAAACTGTGATTTTCTCGAATGGATACTCATCACAGGTGGAGAGACTTCTTCCACATCTCCACCTAGCTTTTCAAGGATGGAGCCTACTGGAGCTCTAGGGTTCTGGATCCAGGTAGGGGACCACCGAGAACTCTCCCTAGGGTGACGCTCAGTGAACAAAAGGGCAAATTTGCCCTCAAAAGTTCAAACCTATGGAGTCACAAGTGTTAGATTCCAGCCCAGAAGAAACACAGGCATGGGATTCCAAACTATAAGAACCACAAACAGGCTGTGCTCAGAATTAAAGCTTTGAGTTGGGAACTGCCCGGGGGTGTTCTGAGGGAGGATCCCCATCTCAATGTGCCCAGAAAGTAGAATCATAGCTTTGGTATGTTCAGAGGGCAGGACTCCCCACCTTAGTGGGCGTTAAGGCTTTGGAATTGTTCATGGCCTGTTATCCCTCCTTTTTGGAATGGAATATCTATCCAATGGCTGTCTTGAAGTTGTGTTTTAGAAGCATATCACATATTTGATCTCATAGTTTTGCAGCTTAGATTCTCACGCATATCTGGTTCAAGTGATATTTAAATGAGACTTTGGATGTAGACTTTTGAATGATATATGAGAAGGACATGATTTTGGGGGGACCAGAGTCAGAGTGCTATGGTCTGAATGTCCCCCTAAAATTTATGTTAAAATCCTAATACCCAGTGCAATGGTATTAGAAGATGAGGACTTTGCCAGGTGCTTGAATTGTGAGGGTAGATCCCTCATGAATGGGATCAGGGCTCTTATAAAAGATCACAGTGCCCCATACCCCCTCCATGTGAGGACACAGCAAGAAGTCACTGGAAAGGTGGCACTTGACAACTGGGAAGACGGTCTTCTCTCAAACTTGACCATTCAAGCACATTGGTCTAGGACTTCCAGTCTCCAGAGCTGTAAGCAGTAAACTTCTGCTGTTTATAAGTCATTCAGTCTGTAGTAATTTATTATAGCAGCCAGAACTTACTAACACAATTTCCCACTGGGCAAAGACTGTGATTTGTTGAAACACTCACCACATGTGTAGATATTTCTTCTGTATCTTTCACAAAGCTTTTCCAGAGGTCTTCATAAATGGTGGAGTGTTGAATAAGTACTTCTCTAGCTAAACAGACAGACTCTTTTCTTATTTTCATAGGCTAAAATTACTGATAGTTTCTAAACACATGAAACTTTGCATTTCTAAAAATTATTTTGAGCATGGGATTTATGACAATCTAATCTAGAAGTAGATAATTTTTGCAATTAGGTGGGAGACTTTTTCAAAGAGAAGGATTTACTTCATGTGCTTCCATTTCTACTCTCAATTCCCTTCTTCTCTCTCAAGGGCTTTGTGGAAATAAACAAATACATATTTACATATAAACATAGCCAACAAGTATCTTAGTTTCAGTTGATCTCACTTTAGTGTGTGACCAAGTAAAATTAAAAAACTATATATATGCCAAAACACATAGGAAAATTAGAAGATTCTTGTGTAAATAGGGTTAAAAAAACAGCATTTGCAGCCCCTAAACACGGCATTTTGAATTTCTTTCAAATAATAATATGTAGCCCAGGAAAAAAATAAATAAGAAAACAAATTAGAACTTTCAAAACAATAAAAATGTCAGGAGTATAGGAAAAAACGTAATGGTGTATGGCAAGCAAGGTGAATAAGGAAACTGGGCATGGAAATAGTGAAGGAAAAGTAAGTCAGGAATGAATGAGTGGTCAAGAGATCAAAACTGCCAAATGAGAAACATTTCAAAAGTGACTTCTTGCTTTTAAATGTGAGATAATTTGGGTGTTGTTATGTGTGTATCGAATTCTGTTCCCTCTATGGCAGGACCTTGGAATTCCTTCCATTTTACGTGAACAGTGGTGTTTTTTCAGTGTTGTCAAAAACCAGAGGAATTATTTTGAGTTTCTGGCAAGGTCTTGTGACTGCCATAAGTTATAAGAATTTTGAATCTTCCCCAGACACCCTTCCACACACACGCACGTGGGCGTGCGCACATGCACACACGCACACACACACACATGCACGTGTGCATGCACACACACACACTCCTGTGTGTATATATTTCTAATATGATAAGTGCAGCTAATTTGGAAGATACCACTAGAATATGTCAATTCCACTGATTTTCAAACTTCTATTAAGAGATTGTATTTGATCATATTAAATGGATTCTGGAGAAATCCATTTTTTTTTCATCTTGATGAGAACAGGACTTTTGAGTTGTGTTTTAAAGAATAGAGTTTGAAAACTTCCAGAGGATTAAATGTGAATTACCAGATGAAGAGAAATTATAACTAAGTGATGAATCTAATGAAACATAAGCCAGAAGAACCCTTCCCATTCATTCATGCTCTGGTTGTTTAACCAAAAGCCATGTTTTGATTTGCACTGCACCTTCGTTTATTTCCTTGTTTAAGTGAAACCTTATGACACAAATGACAGCTCAGTCCCTCTGCACACCAAAGCCATGAGAAGAGAGAGAGTGGTCTGCCACATTCCCGACAGTGCTGATTTAAGGGTCTAGGTGCCTGGCGCGTTTTTCCTTCTTCTCCCTTTGTTTTAGTTTCCTGGCTACAAACTGACATTTTCCACTCGTTTTAGCCTTCGTGATATTGGCACATATGCTACACAAACCAGTAGCCACAGCTTTAACACATCAATCTTCATTTAATATGAAGCCTTTAAGGGTAGAAATAATATGTTCCAAATTTGCCGTTGAAGAAATGATACTAATATAGTTCCTTTTAAATTCTGAGAGCTAGAAAAGCTTAGGAATGATTTTATAAATTTCACAAGTATGTTTTCTTTACTGTGGAAAATAAGAAAAATCTCAGAGCTGATCTCAATTTCCCTTTCTCCCTTCCTCTATTTCTTCCTTGAGAGAGTCCCAGAAGTGCTGAAAGAGACTCCCTCTCACATCTTAGCCTTTTGAGTTTAAAATGCAAATGTGAGGATTAGTACAAATAATGCAGTTTACAAAATTGTTCTTTTCTAATTTCCTAGGAAAAGGTAATTTACATTTATATTTATTTGAGAGCTGATGATCAGAAAATATGGATGACTCTCTGTAGGAGATGATACTACATGTTCCAAATCCTAAAAGTTAAAGTTTCAATTAACAAATAGATTCTTACTGTTTTCCTATTCTGAACAACTGGCCTGAGACATTTATAGATTCTGTATGTTTCACTCAACAGATACCATGAATTTTCTCAAATATATGTTAGTAATATTTCTGAATTGCCATTTTCAAGTTTTGATTTTTTTTTCAAAGTTTGGCTTATGCTACAATTTTGAACTTTTCCCCTGGCAAGTGTCCGGGGTACCTTCTCTCCCCAGCTAGTTCTCTTAAGTTCTCTCCCCCTGATGACGGCAAGATCATTTGTGAAGGAGATCCTAGATAATGCCATGTATTACAAAAATCCTCTAACTTTGAGATAGAACTAGGCTGGTATGATGCTCCCTGGCCCCTGGCTGACAATCTCCCCATCTTAATTCCTGCAATACAGTTTTTACAAATGGCAATATCGATCACTTTTTAAAAGACCTTTTAAGAGGAATTTTAGGCTCACAACAAAACTGAGGGGATGATACAGAGATTTTCCATATAACCCCACAGATGCACAGCTCCCCCCATTATCAGCCTCCCCTACCAGAGTGCGATGTTTGTTACCACCGATGAACCGACACTGACATCTCACAATCACCCATGACACAAAGTTGATGTCAGAGTTCCTTTCTGTGTTGTGCATTCTGTGAGTTCAGGGAAAGGTGTAATGACATGTGTACATCATTATTAGTATCATACAGAGTATTTACATTGCTTCTAAAATCCTTGGTGTTCTGCCCATTAGTTTCTTCCCTCCACAAACCCCTGGCAACCACTGATCCTTTTATGGTCTCCACAATTTTCCCTTTTCCAGAATGGCATATAGTTGGAATCCTACAGCATGTTGCCTTCTCAGATTGGCTTTTTTTCACTTAACAATGAGCTTTTAAGATCCTACCATATCTTTTCATGGCTTGACAGCTTTTTAGTGCTGGCTATCTCATTATTTGGACATAGTCCAGATTATTTATCCATTCACCTACTAAAAGACATCTTGATTACTTCCAAATGTTGACAATTAAAAATAAAGTTGCTATAAACATCAATGTTCAGGTTTTTGGGTGGACATAAGTTTTCAACTCCTTTGAGTGAGCATCAAGGAGCATAACTGCCGGATCATATGGCAAGAATATGTTCATTTTTATAAGAAATAAAAAGCCTGACGTGGGGCTTAAACTCACAAACTCCAAGATCATGACCTGAGCTGAAGTCGGATGCTTCACCGACTGAGCCACCCAGGTGCTCTTTAAATATTTTTTAGCGCTTATTTATTTTTGAGAGAGAGAGAGAGAGAGAGAGAGAGACAGAATGTGAGCGGGGGAGAGGCAGAGAGAGAAGGAGACACAGAATCTGAAGCAGGTTCCAGGCTCCGAGCTGTCAGCACAGAGCCTGATGTGGGGCTTAAACTTATGAACTGCAAGATAATGACCTGAGACGAAGTTGGTTGCTTAACCGACTAAGTCACCCAGGTGCCCCTATATCTATTATTCTTAAGTGAAGATTTTGTGCTTCTGTTTTTATTCCCCTACAACATTAGCAACATGAACAATGAACAATGTTTCCTAATGGTGGAGTCCATTTTTATTTTCCTTGTGTGTGTGCGTGTGTGTGTGTGTGTGTGTGTATGCTTTTATTTTTAAAATGAGTTTTATTTTATGTTAAAGATATCCGTATGTTTTCATGTTTGTGTCAAATAGTTTCTATTTATTGAAGACCTACTCTGATGGCTGATTTTATGGGTCAACTAGGTTATGGTGGCCAAGTATTTGGTCAAACACAAACCTAGATGTTGCTGGGAAAGTGGTGTTTAGATGTGATTGGAAGAGGGGTTAATGAAAATACCTACTTAAAGTAATTCACAGTATTCAGGATTTTTTTGTTTGTTTTTTCAGCCATGCACCATCTCAGGGTTTACAAAGCATATTTGTACATTCGTTAATTGCATTGAACTTCAGGAGTACTCTGCAAGGTAGGCTTGGTAGATAGAGTCTCTAGTTTTTACAAATGGAAATGCATTTCAGAGAAGAGAAATGAGGTTATGATCACACAGCTAATAGATACTAGAGCTAGTATTTTCCACAATTTACTTAGTGTGAAAAATTTTATTAAATATTGCTTAACTCTTAAATAATGCTTACGTCCTTTAGCGCACTTATGAGACAAATAGTTATCTATACCTATTTATATCTTTAGGGCGTTATATGGTAAAGAAAGAGAGGTTTGAAAATGCTAGCTTCATATCAGAATCACCTGTAAATCTTTAGCATATAAACACATTGAAAGCTTTCCCAATGTGCAGTCTGGCGTTGTATGCTGTTTAACTCAATAAGAGTTAATGGCAGCATTTTACTATATGACCACCTCATAGTTTATTTTCCTTCCTGAAAAAAAAGTAATTAGAAGTAACATTATTGGGGGTGCATGGGTGGCTCAGTTGGTTAAATGTCTGACTCTTGGTTTTGGCTCAGGTCATGATCTCACGGTTTCATTGATTCGAGCCCCACGTCAGACTCTCTACTGACAGCATGGAGCCTACGTGGGATTGTCTCTCTCTCCCTCTCTCTCACCCCCTCCCCCACTCATCCTGTCTCTATCTCTCTCAAAATAAATACATAAACTTAAAAAAATATTATTGGGAAGAAAAGTGGAGTAAGAGGAAAAACTGACAATCCAATTGAAACAGCAGAATAATGCCTATCTTGAATTGAAGATAGCATATTAATGCTTCCACTGGAATTTATTAAGTAACTTGAAAATGAATAATGAGGGCACTATTAATAATCTACATATAAATAATTTCTATAATAATTTAGCTTGAAAAATATTAATTTTCATGAGTTTTTATTGTATTGAATGGTTTCTTACATATACGATAAATCTTGGGATCCTTCTCTCCCCCTTTTCCATGGTTAAGCATCATGGCTCTATGAGGCAAGACATAATTCATGGTGGTTTCTATTAGGTTTCCTCACTGAAAAGTAGAATAAAACAAGTGACACTTTGGGTCTTTTTGCACAAAGGCAGCATCTAAACACTGCTGTTTTTCAAGGCTTGATTTTGAGCTGTCATTTATAAAATTTTACATATTTAACTAGAAATGACTTAATGTTTCCTGGCTGCCTATGTAGAAGCGTCTTTCTTTTGTTAGGCAGGAAAAAGAAAGCTCAGTGTGGTCCAATTTATTTTCAGGGACACTGAATCATGTTTTCTTGGACACATTTATCTATGCTCCAATTAGACAGGCAATGATTTGTACACCGAGCACTTGATCAATTTGAATTATCAACAGGGGATGTGAATGTTCTCCTCCTATGCCTTTCTTTTGCTTTCTTTCTAAATTAAAAAGAAAAAGGATTTTTATGAATTCTAAATATCATAAGGAAGTATATGTTTAGAGGAATATCTTCATTGCTTATGACTGAACATATTTCTATTAGTGAAAAAGAAAGTACTTAATATTTGGGGCATATAACTTCCCAGTCACTTAGTAAATTACCTCTCCCAGTGAAATCACCATCAACTTATTCATCAAATGTTTATGCAATGTCCATTATGTGTGAGTCACTGTACGTATAAGTCACAATGAATGTTATAAGGAACTGAGTGTACAAATTAGATCTTGCACAATTATAAAAGATCTGTGGAATTTAAGGTCTGGAAAAATAACTGAAGGCTGTTTTTCTTTTTTTTATTTTTTTTTGAACGTTTATTTATTTTTGAGACAGAGAGACAGAGCATGAATGGGGCAGGGGCAGAGAGAGAGGGAGACACAAAATCGGAAGCAAGCTCCAGGCTCTGAGCCATCAGCCCAGAGCCCCACGCGGGGCTCGAACTCACGGACCGCGAGATCGTGACCTGAGCTGAAGTCGGATGCTTAACGGACTGAGCCACCCGGGCTCCCCTGAAGGCTGTTTTTCAAGTCAATCAGAGAATCCAAGCTCTTTCAGCTACCAAAGTGGAAGAGGGAAACTCATGGGGAAGTCTACGGGAAGTTGTTGACCTTCTGTAGGTGCCTTTTCTGTGAGCCACAGTCAAACTCCTGGTGATGGTCCTAGGTTTGCTGTGGTCAACTTGGCTGGCAGTTAGAAAGAAGAGCTAGAAGAGGGGCAGAGGAGAATGATGACAGCCAGAAATTTGAGAGGCATCTTTAAATTTGTTCATCACTGAATCTGAATATGATGGTGTTGAGAGTAATGGTAGCTACTTCACTTTGCCTACCAACCCTGTCTTAATTGTTGACTAATTCTGTTGACTAATTCTGACCAAGAACCATCTAGGAAATGCCTTCATGAAGAATTATTTTACACATGAGATAAAAAATATCCCCATTAAACAATTTGTTTATTTTGTTCCTCATATCTTATTTTAGATTGGGTTTCCCAGAGTAGTTTTTAGAAGCGAGATTTGAGAGTGATTTGCTAGGAAGTATCCACAGGAAAACCTGGTAAGGAAGTAAGAAAATAGAGTGAAGAAGAGAAGGAGGTCAAGAAAGTATGTGACATCTCTCTAAATTACATAGTGGCACCCCCTGGAGGCGAGCGTTGGAGAAAGTAAGTCATATTTCCAATTCTCACTAGGGACAAAGGAATGAGGGTGATTTTATTTCTATCTCAATGAGATAATTCTTAAAGTATGCTTGTGTAAAGGATGTGATATACAATTTATTCCGCATTTACATAAATTCAGGAAAAATGTACTCTGAAAGTTTGAGGTAGTCCTCTAACAAAGAGACACATAGATGTTGCTATTGAAACTGCAACAGGGAACCCAGACTGCGTAAAAATGGCAAAAGGATCCATGGGGGAATGCACAAAGCATCTTGTATACAAGTGACTCTAAATCAGAAGTATATCCACGGTTATATAAATATAAAAAAAATTAAGTATACCTACATAAGGACAAACAGGAAGCTGAAAAAAAGGAGGGAGAAGTACTGTTTTAGTTATTGAAAAAATATGATTTTTAAAATTTCTGTAATATGTTTAATATATCTATAAAAATAAAAAGGGGGAAAATGGAGACCTGGGTGCGATGGTGCAAACTTTTCTGAGTATGTGTCGAGCAGACTTCTGGAGTCCACGTGAAGAGCTATGCTGCCCCAGCCACATAATGCTGCCGTCAGTCTGCGTATACTGTCAGAACTTCAAGTATAACAGTGTAGTGGCTGTTGATGGTCTCTTAGCACTTGAATATACACACACCTTCACATAATTCCATCTGGTACTCCGATTATTTGATCAGTTATTACAAGTCTTTGAGCAAAAAGAAGAAAAATAAATGTTAAAGGAGATCCTTGTCAATCCATTGATACCAAAGCTATCTGGTTGATTGACCCTGATTATTTTAGGAGATAACATTCTACTGGTCTAGGACATTGCATTGAAAACCAGACAAAAATCTAATCGTACTAATCAGGTTAAATGTGAAAGTAGAATCGGTACTCCTTTGAAGCATATTTGAACTTTCTGAGGACTGATTTTATAATTGCTATTCTCATGGAAGTAACATGCGATACCAAAATTCTAAAAAAGAAAAACATTGTAAAATTTATGCGACACAATCAAAAAGGATTTTTACATCATGATGATTTTTTTTTTTTTCAACGTTTATTTTATTTTTGGGACAGAGAGAGACAGAGCATGAACGGGGGAGGGGCAGAGAGAGAGGGAGACACAGAATCGGAAACAGGCTCCAGGCTCTGAGCCATCAGCCCAGAGCCCGACGCGGGGCTCGAACTCACGGACCGCGAGATCGTGACCTGGCTGAAGTCGGACGCTTAACCGACTGCGCCACCCAGGCGCCCCAGCATCATGATGATTTTAATGACAGTGTAGGTATCCTACTTGATAAAGAGAAATTGCTATATTCGAAGCATATTTTGGCACGTGGAAGTAGGACTGCCCTAAAAGAGGTTATCAACACACGCACATATGTGTGTGTAGATAATCACATATATATTATATGTGATTTCAAATCCACTTAAGTGAAGTTGTTGTAACTCACTTGTTCGTGACAAAGACAAACAAAAGTCGTTTTTATCCAAAAAGTAATTAAGTTGTGTTAAGATGTCATCATCTTATGTTCTTAGTGATAAGAACTCAGTAGCTCAGCTGCTAAGAGTTGCCACGGGGCTTACCAATACAAGACATAGGAAGAAGCAATGATGACAGGGGACACGTAGGCTGGATACCGAGAGTTTGTGAGGACCATCCTAGAGTGTTTGGTCTAGCCAAGGAAACATTTTGCAGATTCAGAGAGCTCTCCAAAGACCTTGGACAATTAGCTCCTGTCAGGTGAAGGCGATTCTTACTGGCAGTGGCAATAGCCTTGCAGAGGCCCCTCAAGGATCATCTTGCCCATTAATACCAGTGGTCTTATTTCTCTATCATGCTCTAGCTACCAGGGACTTTTACTTCTGCCCTGGCAGCTGGATGTTAGCTCTTGGTTGACTAAGCCATCTGTCCTGAGCTCCAGCTTTTATAAAGGTACACTTCAACTAAATATGGACTTTATTTCTTTCATCTCCCCTTGCCTGGAACAATAGTGTGATTAATCTATCATTGGTTGGAGTATGTTATTTCGTAATTGGCTTACTGAGGGACATCTTCCTGTATGCTATAGGCTGGTGAAATTTCCACAGTGAACCTGTGTTAAGTAAATTGATGGCAAAGAAAAACTCAGTCCCCGAGCATAATTTTGCCCCTCCCCCAAGCCCCCAAAACAAAACAACATGTGAAAGTAAATAGCCATATTTATTTATATAACTTTGAGAAATATATCTTAGTATGTTTGAGCTGCCATAACAGAATTCCATAGACTGCATGGCTTATAAACAGCAGAAATTTATTTTTCACAGTTCTAGGTACTGAAGTCCAAGATCAACTTGGTGGCAAAATCAGTATCTGGTGAGGACTGGCTTATTTGTTCATAGAAAGCCATACTCCTGCTGTATGCTCTTATGATGAAGAAGCAAGGGCACTCTCAGGGGTCTCTTTTATAGGAGCACTAACCCCATTCACGAGGTCTCCACCCTCATGACCTAACACCTCTCAAAGTCGCACCTCCCATGCCATTGCATTGGGGATTAGGTTTCAACATATACATTTGGGGGAGACACAAGCATTCAGTCTATAATGACATGTAAATATGCTGTAAGTATTAAGAGCTCTATTATTACCCTTTAATGGCACATATTTTTAAAGTTTTAAATAAGTTAGATTAATATAATTTATCCTGAAACAGTTCATTGCTTTATTGGGATTTTAAAAATGAGATTTAAATTTGGGGAAAACAAATCACACATCTGAAATTTCTAAAGATTTGCCAACATGTTAGAAAACCTGATGGTAAAATTCTGATTATATGTCAAGTTTTTACATTTGGATGTAGTGAAGCATTCAGAAAACCACTGCAAATTTAGTTATTTCATTTAGAGAGGGAGAGAATTACTTCTTTTAGAATGTATACATAGAATATGGCTTGGCAGCCATGATTTACATATACTATTTCATTTAATGTTCATTAGAACATAGGTCTTGCTCATTATAGCTAATAAAACTATGATACAAAATTTCAAGTTATAGTTTCTTCACGTTGGAGCCCGAGTTTGAAATTATTTTAATCAGACACCAAACTTAGGACATTTTCATGTAAAAAATTCCTTGATAATCCATGAATCCAATTCTCTTTTTGTTTCTTCCTGCAACAAATGTCTGTTGAGTGTCTAAAATGTGCCAGGTAATAGTCAAAAAACAATAATAACAATAACAATAAACCAAAAAAACAGATGCACCTGCTTTCACACACACAAAAGTTGAGACTAATGGAGGAAACAGATGGTAATTTAAAAATCAAAAATCTATCATTACAAAGTTTAGTATGTACCTGGCTATATCAAATAAACATGTAAGAAAAAGATGTTCCCTATCCTTTGAAGACATAAAAAAAAATCCCTCTAGAAACAGGGCAAACTTGGGGAATATGTGGGTGAGCCTGGTGACAATCTGGGCAGATAAACTAGAAAATGCAGAGCCCTTGATGCAGCTTGAAAACTGAGTGTCCATGTGGATGTGACAAAGGAATGGGTCATGGTTGATGAGACGGTGTAGAGTAGCAAATGGATGCATTATATGACATACTGAGGATTTTTGCCTTAACCCTATGAAAAATCAGATACTTTAAGTGGATCAAGCTGGAAGAGAGAGTTTTATTTTGAAATTGCTGCATTTTAGATGCCTTTGAGAGATCCAAATAGAGTTCAGTTAGATTTGTCAGTTAGATATGTTGTTCTGGAGACCGGAAAAGAAGTAAGGAATGAAACAATCACAGAGAGTTAATCTAAATATAGGTGGTTAGTTACATATTTAATAAGCATGTGATTCATATACATATTTAACACACAGATATCAAATTGTTTCGGTGAATATACCTGTGCTGTGCTAAGAGACATAATTAGGAGAATTTCAAAGCAAAACCACTTTTTCAGTATAATGCTATCGTATTACAGATGAATCAACAATTTTATATAATTCTTTTGTTTTAAATACTTTTAAATGTTTATTTAGTTTTGAAGGAGAGAGAGACAGAGCATGAGCCAAGAAGAGCAGAGAGAGAGGGAGACACAGATTCTGAAGCAGGCTCCAGGCTCCGAGATGTCAGCACAGAGCCCGACTCAGGGCTCGAACTCACAAACTGTGAGATCATGACCTGAGCTGAAGTCAGACGCTCAACTGACTGACCCACCCAGGCGCCCCACCAGCTTTACACATTTTTTAAGGTTTGGTATTCTGAGCAAAAATCACAGAATATAATTGGTCTTATACATAGTAATATATTTCTAATATGTCATCATTTTATACCTTACACAAAGTGTTGTTTGGTATTAAAGAGTAACATTTGGAACCCAGTTCACAGAACACTAGTATGCATGAGAATAGTTTAGGCTACATCGCTTATTTTACTATAATAAAAGTGCTAGTTCATACATAAATGTATAGCAGAGATCTATCTTTGTATCTCTGTACCTATCTATCAGTCTATCTATCATACACCATGTATCTATATCTAGAATTTCATGTAGGTACATATCCATTCTACCAAATATCAGCTTTGGAAAATATGCTTTTAATAAAAAGAAACAGTTCTGTATATACAGAGGTAGGTATGAGTGTTCAAACTGCCAAAAAAAGTGTGCTTTCACTTGATAAGTACTACCAGTAATGTTAAAATAATTGCAACTAATTTATCATAAGTATATGAAGTAACATTGTGTATTTCGTAAAAGATATTGTAAGAGGCTTCCACTTCTGGAATGTAATAGATCATAGAAGGCTAATGCTTCTGCTGTACCTACTGAAAAAAAGTTGGATATTGATTTGTTTTGTTTAAAGATATCAGGGGTTCCGGGGCATGCTACCTTCCAGAAATGACAGAGACATTACAAGGTGAGCTGCAGATTCCTGAAAAGTCTTCCATGCATGAGGCATTTGGGATTTTAGGGACAGGTGGGAAGCTGCTTCGTGAAATTGCTACCTCCATGATGCTTTTATGTTTTCACTTTACCCTTTGAGGTAAAGTTAACAGCTTTATATCCAGTTAGAAAGTTCTTTATATTAATTTCTTTTTGTTCAAATAACTGCTGTGATTTGTATCTCCTAACTAGAGTGTTACTAGCACAAGTGGGGATTCCGTATGTTGTTTTTAAAATCAGGAACGATATATCATGGTGGAGGTTGAAGATAGGATCCTGGTAGGTTTCTGTAGTTGTGTATGCTCCCTACTGAGAACATTAGACTTTTACAGAATTAGCCAGACCAGGTGATTAGTGCATAGTTTTTCATAAATTTTCTTCTGTAAACATTTAGCCAAATGTTAGGATTATCACTAGAAGTGACCAATGTTCAGGTGTGTTTGAGAGAAACTGTTCAGCGCTTGTATAAGGTTCTGGCCCATACTGCGGTATTCTGGGCGTGAGAAAGAGACAAGAAAGAAAACTTGTAAGGCAGGAAAAAAGCCATTCTAACATTTAAGTCAATGTATTAATGTAAATACCATTTGAATCATATTCAAAGGAATATTACAAGCATTTTAATTATTATAAATTGCTATACTATTTATTGGTCCATATTGTGATCCACAATGAGTATTGAAGACAATATCCTGATATAGCAGGTATCTGGAGTGTAAGCTTAAGGATGTCTATACATCTATATATCTATACATCTATATATCTATAGAACTATAGATATATAGATGTATATATGTATGTATATATACATATATATTTAAGACTGTAGAATATAGATGCAGAAAATGGGAGAATATAGACTTTTCACTCTGTTGTATTTACCTTTCCTTAGAAATCGCTTACATAGATTTTCCTGAAAGCATATTTTCGAAGTCGTATATTCCTAACTTAATTTTCCCTTCATACCAAACCTCGTCAACTGAAACAATTCCTAAATTTCTTTGCAATATTTAAAGTAGTCAAAAAATTATTTGTCACCTCTACATTTTTTCCATAAAATAATAAAAAAATTCTATTAAAATAGAAGAAATCTATGAGCCAGAAATAAAATATGGTTAGCTGTGAGGACTAACTAGAGAAGCCAATTTTGGCATCCAAGTGACTGAGCTTTCCAGCATATGTTCCAACATCTCATGACTTGTTACTTACAGAACAATTCACTTCACTTGCCCCCATCATAAAAATGAAAATATATAAATCATTCATCTTTCCAGATTTTCAGACATAAACCTGGAAACATCTGTGGCTTTTTGGTTCACTATGCAATGTTCAGACTAGTCATTCAGTGTTTGACTTTGTTTTTTTTTCATCCTGGAATCTGTTTCATAATCACTACTACCTGCTACAAACCCGAATATTTTGACAGAGTTTTTGGTTCCTTTCGTAGTTTTCCCGTGATAAGTTTGACTTTTTCCTCAGGATTTCTTAGCTAATGACAACTATGACCTAAGTGCAGTGAAAAGCACCAGAATGATATTTGAAGCTGATACAACTGCTAGAGAAAAAGCCAAAAGAAAATACAAGATATTTCACCCTTGAAGAAAATGCAAGTCCTGGGATTATAAACTCTGCTGATGGTATGAGGTGAATTTAGTTTTAATTTTAGTTTAGTGCAGTTTAGTTTTAAATTTATTCGTGATGACCCTATTCACTGTCCCGAAGTCAATGAGTAACTTATTCACAGAACCTTTTTGCAACATGGGTATGAATTTTATTTTGGGGTGTATTAAAAATGGAGGCAGAGAAGCTATAAAAAATAGTAAAAATCCTATTAAAAGCATTTTTCTTTTAAAGAAGATTGCCTTAATGTTGGGATCTTAATGGGATGAAGATAATATGTTACCATATGGTCTGAATTGCTGTTAAGAGTCCTTTTTTTAATCAGCTATTTATTTTGAAAGAGCAAGTCTGAATAAAATAAGGAAATGCTTTCAGATTTTTTCCATTATTTCTTCTCTCAAAATCTCAGCTGTAAATCTGGTTATCTCTCCTAATGAGGCACCCTACAGATTCAAACTTTAGTAAAGATTTCCAGTAAAAAAAAAAAAAAAATAGAAGAGGGTCACCGCAGGCAAATATTGTTACTTTTATTTGTCTTATGTTGTCTGAGTCTTAAATGGGAGCAACTTTTCCTCCAAAATTGCAAGCCAGGAAGACCAAGATTCCAGAAAGTCATGGCGAATGTTTCATTTATACATTATACATTAAATTTTTCAACCAGCACAACGAACCAACGTTTCAAAAAACACATGATAAGAGCTGAATTTAAAAGATGAACTCTCCCTTCCCTAAAGGAATTCTTATAGAGAAAAGCGATATGCAGATGTCCAGTAAATTATTATACACATCAAAAGAAAGCTGATTATAAGGTAAAGCAGGAGAATAAAGGACATATTGTTGAAGACCTCCCTGGGATATATGATAACAGTGCCTAACTTCAGAGGTAATACTTAACTGAGTCTCTGATGTTGTTTTGAAGGATGTCTAGAAGGTCACCAGCCAAACAAACCAAAGATATTTTGTTAGAGGAAAGGTATATGAATAAAACCAGAAGCATGAAGTGGGATGGCATATTAACAGAACTGAATATTTCTTTAAACTCCTGTCAGATCAGGGGTCAAACACTACTCCCCGTTGGCTGACCATATCCAGCTGCCACCAGTTTTGATACTTTTTGGAATGCAGCCATGCCCCTTCAGTTACTACTGTTTATGGTTACATTTTTGTTACAAAGGCAGTGCTAGGTAGTTGAGACAAAGAACACAGAGTCCAAAGTATCAAATATTTACTATCTGGCCTTTCATAGAAAAAGCAATTGCTGAGCTTAAGTCAGAGTAAATGCATATATAAAAAAGAAGGCAAAGAGAAATGGTCATGGCCTTGATGCCTGAGAGCATGTAAGCCACTGAGTAATTTGGGTGGAAATGTGTTTCCAAGAGATCCATAGCAGCCATCAGCCATCTTGCTGTTTTCCTCCCTCCCTCTCTTTGTCATTCCTAACTTAATTTATTTAACACCTCTTTACGTGCCAAAGACCTATATTAAACAATTGAAGGAGAGAAACCCATTCATGAATTAGTAATGACTTGTACAGAAGGAATTCAAGGAACTTTTCTGTACTTTACAGCATTTGATCCTCATAATAATCTGCGAGCTCAGGTATTGTTGCCTCTATTTCACCGACTGAACACTTGAAATACTGAGAGTTTAAGTATTTTTTTTCTAAACTCAGATGACTGTTAAGTCGTTTCAATACAGGTCTTCAGATTCCCAGAGCACTGATATTTCTATATTGACAAGTCTTTGTCAATACCAGGCAAGGTTTTAGAGCAAGCCTATTCTCTTGAAGACTAATCTAGCCCTACAGTTCTGACCCTTAATTTAAGTTGAATGTAAGGGTTGCTTTTGTTATTTTATCTTAGCCTGGTTGTCCCAAAAGCAGAGCCTGAAAAAGGCTTATGTGTAGGCAGTTTACTTTGAAGTGATTCCACAGAGCAGGAGTGAGGGACAAGGTCATGAAAAAGAGAAAAATGGGAAGGCAATCAGAAGATATGTTTCTGAGTTGACCACTGGCAGTGTTGAATTTTCCCCTGAGTTCTGTGCTCTTGGCAAATAGCCATGGTCAAGACATCTCCAACTTGTTGTGTTTGGGAAAAGACTTACTACAAAGAACAATCCTTCCCTATACAACTTACCTAAGACTTCTGGATGGCTCCTGTGTTTACCTATGACAAGGCCAGACACAGACCCTTTAAATTCCCATTCTTTGTCTCACAGATAGTTGGGTGAGCTGTTTGTCTACACTCACTAATCTGAACAAAAGGAGCACTGACTTGATTCAACTTTACTAAAGTTTCTTTTCTCACTTTGGGCCCCTGACCTTTGGATCACCATTGGAAACAAGGTCTTGTTCATAGCCCCTCCTGAAAACGGACTGACCTTAAGGGGAAACACTCTGATAAACTCTTTGATTATACTGCTGGTTCAGCCTACTCCCCTACAGCCAGTTCTTTCTAGCTGGTTCTCAGGAGGGTTATGAGATGTTCTGGATAGTCATGTGATATTCTTCTCAAAACTCTCTTCCCGTGAGATAAAAGCAAGGAGAGCATTATTCATCAGCTTCATCTTCCACTGGTTAAGGGTGTTCCTGTCAATGTTAACTCCACATTTCCCAGTTCACATTGGAAAGCATTGTGAATTCACTGTCTCCCTTCCCCGACATTTTTGTGTTTGAATGGGAATATGGTGGGAGCCTACACTTCTACATTTTATAAAAGTTAGATGGTGGTGTTAATCTCATAACTCCTTCTGGGAGACAGTATTGTTTCTGATATACTATGTTGCCAAGGGACTGCAGAAATCAGTTTTAGGGTCCTCTACTTTACCCTTTCTGCCAAGAATGTCTCACTTCACAGTTTATAAAAACAATGTGATATTTTTTAAACTATTAAATATACCTATCCCAATTATATGCTTGGGTGCTAGAAAATAGAGACAGGATTAGTTATGAATGTATTAGACCCACTGTACAATGGACTTGAGTCAGACTCCATCTATCACCTCTACTCCTTAAATCATCATTCTATCTGGAAAACCAAGACGTCACTTTCAGTCCCTTGGTATCAGTGCAAATTCAGACACCATGTCCAATAGTGTCCAGTTCAAAAAGTTTGGATATTTACTTTCGCCCCATACATTGCAAGGATTTTCCTCTAGAAACTCAGCTTCCGCATAGGTGGACAATGGCTCTGAGGCAGGGAATATTACATTTAAAAACTGGTTGAAAGGTTGACATGATCACTAATGTCAACTTTTGACTCACTAGCTCTCATTTCTTTTTTCTTAGTTATTCAAGTCAAGTAACACCTATTTTTAACTGTCTATCTTTTCAGGAGGAAACACCAGGATCCATTAATCATCTTCACAGATCCTGCAGGTTAAAGCAACATAATTACCATTCGGCCCTTGTGATCCATGATGGTCATTAATCCACCTTGTCCTTGCTCATGGAGTGTTGCCATCTGGCTTCTGCCATTCCAGAGTCTACCATCTCCCATTCAAAATAGGGGTCCCAGTCAATAGGTATATCCCTACATTTAACCTTGCCCTGGAGAAGAGTGTTTTCACCAAGATTTTTAAAGATGCCACTACTCCTCTTACCTATATATTTCTCACTGCTTTAGCAAAGGGACCATTCTCCATTTCCTTCCAAGAGACTCATTTTTATTTTCTTGAGCCTTCTGACTCCTTCCTCAATAATCTCTTAAGCCATCTCCACTTTATTTACTGTAGGCTGGTGTTTCTTAAACTTAAATATAATACAAATTATCTGGAAGCTTCATAAAATACATATTCTTACTGAATACATCTGAATTGACTTAAAATTTGTATTTCTAATATGCTCCTGTGTGATATCCATGCTATTGGTCTACAGATAACAGTGCCATAACAATGCTACAGGTAGACAGTTGTTATGTTCACGTTGCAAAAAACCATCTCGTCTAAGACAGATTCTAAGTGCTTCGAGGCCAATAAATCTTTTAAACTTGGACCCATTGGGCCAATACCCACAAGACCCATTCCACATTTTTTTCTTGTTTCTTTCTGATACGTATTGTTGGTTTGCTAATTTCTTCATTATGTGAACAATTTCCTGGCAGAACAGAGACCATATTTTTCTGTTCCACTATGCTGAGCCTGGGTCTCTTGAAATAGGAATGAAGAACAAAGATGGGGCGCTTGGGTGGCTTGGTTGATTA
The DNA here is from genome assembly GCF_018350155.1 of Leopardus geoffroyi. NCBI lineage: Eukaryota > Metazoa > Chordata > Mammalia > Carnivora > Felidae > Leopardus > Leopardus geoffroyi. The sequence goes on from NC_059337.1 coordinate 127,783,477, forward strand.
AGCGTCCAACTTTGGCTCAGGTCATGATCTCACTGTTTATGAATTTGAGACCTGCGTCAGGGTCTATGCTAATGGTTCAGAGCCTGGAGCTTGCTTCAGATTCTGTGTCTCCCTCTCTCCCTGCCCCTCCCCCATGCCCTATCTCTCTCTCTTTCTCTTTCTCAAAAATACATAAATATTAAAAAAAACAAGGAATGAAAGACAAAGAGAGCCAAACAGAAAGAGAAAAGCCAACTGGTGCTCAATGCATCGGGATCTTTGGAGGAGCATTATGAAATGCTTCTCAGACCTTTGCACTCCAAGAAAGATATAATTTCTTTTTAAATATGTGCATGATAGCTCCGTTCGTTTGAACTTCCCTGAACTTCTGACGTACCCAGGTATAAAGGCCGACGAGGTTTCAGTGGGCATCCCATGCCCTGGCTTCAGAGAAGCCTGGGGATAAGAGGTAAGGAGCTGTCACAGTGAACAAAGCTTTTGTAAAACGAGCCACTGCAGTACCGGCTGACGCAAGAGATGAAGCCAGAGTACTTGAAATTGCACAAAACAGTTGTCCATTATATCTTCCATCTATCTTTCTGATCCCACCTCCCTGTTTGTGCTCCTCCCTCCCCATTCTTCCTTTCTACTCACTGCCCAATGTCATCTGCCAGCAGCAGTCAGTTGATTACCAGATACAGTCTCTTAAATCTCTCTTTTTCTAACAAGGAGCCTGCAACTTCCAGCCTTTGCACTCAGAAAATGAGTTCTTAGCTAATCCTGCTGAATCAGAGGTCTAGATACCAAAACCTGCAAACCTGCAATCCAGCCCAATTCTACCTCTCGTTCTCTGGACTTCAATATATTATTCTGTGTCCTCATCTGGAAAGCAAAGGCAATGATAGTACTTGTTAATGTGCAGACATTTCACTGTGACATGTGCAAAACTGTTCTGAAAACAGCAGAGTCCTAAACAAAACATAATCTGTTGCTTTTATGTGCTAACTAATTCATAATACCTAATGAGAAAGGCCTATGGAATGCTTGAAATACATATTCCTCCCAGAATTATTTGCATTTCAAAGGAAAAAAGTCTAATCAAAATGAATAACTGCTTAAAGGTAGAATTTCTAACATTCTGATGGGATCTTCTGCTGCTTGTTCTTTTGTTTTTTATTAGCTTCTGAGTATCCGTGCATACGTATGACGACCCTTTTCTGAACATTCACGGGTTGCCATGACCCTGCTGGCTGCTTTAAAGATCTTATTGTAGGGGCGCCTGGGTGGCTCAGTTGGTTAAGCGGCAGACTTTGGCTCAGGTCATGAGGTGGCTCAGTCGGTTAAGAGGCTGACTTCAGCTCAGGTCATGATCTTGCACTCTGTGAGTTTGAGCCCCGTGTTGGGCTCTGTGCTGACAGCTCAGAGCCTGGAGCCTGTTTCAGATTCTGTGTCTCCCTCTCTCTGACCCTCCCCTGTTCATGCTCTGTCTCTCCCTGTCTCAAAAATAAATAAAACGTTAAAAAAAAATTTTTTTTTAAAAATAAAGGTCTTATTGTATTTATTCCTCCCTATAAGCCCAAGAGATTGGTGTCATTATGGTTCCATTTAACTTCTAATAACCACTGTCTTTAATGTCTTAAATTACGTTATAGTTAAAGCAGAATCAGTAAGTGCCACGGCCTGAGTTCAGATCCAGGTTGGAATGAAAAGTCTTCCAAGCTCTTTATTCCACCGGTTTGATTATACCTCTTGAACTGTCTTGGATTTCATGACTGTTATCCTGGTCTAGTTATTAATAACCCCATTCACTCCCTAAATTATCCCAATTTGCACGATAAGTTACTCAAAGATGTTTTGTCTTATTGGTAAATAAAGATTACCAGTATAGCAAATACTTCATATTTTTCATTCTGCATTTTAACAAATTTTTAAATAATTTTATTTATTTTTTAACATAATTAACAATCTCATCCTGTAAATCTTGCACACTATGCTTCCAGTGAGCAGGCACTTGGCTTCTTAGGCTCATTCATGCATGCATCATGCTACAAAAATACTTGGCATAAAGTAACGGGCATAATTGATATCTTAAAACAGTCAGCCCAGGTCTGGTGATGAAACACCACCACCACGACTGATAACAAAAACTAAAACAGACAAAACCCAAATCAACACATTGATATAACTCATATTTCTAGTACTTACATAAACTTCTCACATTCCTCCAACATTCTTCTCTAAATTTGTTAGTGCAAGTATTCAGTGATGACAATTCAAGGCTTTTTTTTCAAAGCTAAGCATTTCTATACAGGTTTGTTTCAAAAAATCTTTTAACTATAAACAAAAGAGTTTGGTGGGCACTTGTGGATGATCCTTCATTTGAGCTCACAGTATGCTATTATCTCGGGAAGAATTCAAAGGTTTGCGCAGCATGTTCAAAAGCCAACTTTCTGCTAATGGCTAATTTGTGTAGCCAAACCCCAAGCATCATTTGGGGGTTTCTGAATCATTTTGATGAGCGTCCTGATGGGGGGGGGGATATTAACAGATTATTCTTTTTCTTCTTTGTCATCTGTAAATGGATTGTGTCTAGTAAATTCTGGTTTGCAACTATTGATTCCAAGACAGGTGATATCAATAGATACAGATGGTTAACTCAAGACTTCAATCGAGAACTCTTAGCTATTGTATTGTGTTAGTCATTTGGACCTGAATTAAATTGAAGAAGAGACCTGATTAGAAAACGAACACATTTTATGGATATTTAAATTCCTAAGGTACAAAAATTGCCAACATTTTTACTTGGATGATGAAATTAGGAGTACATATTTCTTACATGTTTCATGATAAATGTATTTAAAGCATTTAGTTAAAAAGAACCTCTATAAAATAGATTGATTATATTTTTAATACACTGCTAACTTAATATATATATTGTGCCATTTTAATTTGATATGAGATATATTGGAATTTTTCAATTTGAATAAATGTTTTCTATATAAGCTCACTCATTATGTGGTCATTTGTATCCAGAAAGTGAAAAAGGAGGATAGTAGCAAGTAATCTTATCTTATAAAAATATCCAGAATTAATGTCCATCGAAGCATTGCTATTAGCTTTAGTTGGTCCTTTGTTTTAATATATAGTTTCTTATTCCAACAGATTTCCCTGGTGATGTGACGGTACATTGATCATAAATCTTTCATTGCAAATAAATTTTAATTAAAAAAATCATCATGAACAAGTCTCCACTTCTGCCCCCACCAAATGGATATTTTAACAAAATGGGCATGGACTGACCTTCAGAAAAACTGATTACTGCTTCTGACTGTCCCATTGCTACTTACCAAATGTATGACTACAGACAAGTTCTTTAAGACTCTGGGGTTCAGTTTCATCTTTGTAAAAGTCGATGACGTTGGTCTAGATTCCTGGAATTGCACTTTCCAGTCTAAAAATTTAAGCTCACTCTTCCATTACTTTGTTTTAGAAAATAGGGCAACTCTGATTATTCCTTTCCTGACAAACTTTTATTTTAGGAATATACTAAAGGATCAAAGACTTCAGAAATAAATGTTCTTGGGGCATCTGGCTGGCTCAGGTGGCTGAGTGTCCGACTTTTGGTTTGGGCTCAGGTCATGATTTCAGGGTTGTGGGATCGAGCTCTGCATTGGGGTCCACGCTGAGCATGCTTAAGATACTCTCTCTGTCTCCCTCTACCCCCTCTCCCCTGCTCTCTCTCTCTCTCTCTCAGATTAAAAAAACAAACACATAAAAGAAAAAATGTTCTTCCTCTCTCCAAGCTTTAGGAATGATTTAACATCTAAGCTATACCCTAAAAGCCACATTTGTTTAGAATCAATCTTAATTTTACAACCTCCATTCATAATTAGTGTTGAAAGGATAAATTATATGTAGTAGACCTGTAAACCTCAATTTATATCTTGTGAATAGTGAATAGCATGACTCAGTTAAATGAAATGAAAACCCAAATCAAAATGTCATGGGTATACACAGAATAATGACCTTTCAAAGATGTCCACAACTAATTTCCAAGCCCGTGAATGTGATATTACGTGGCAAAGAGGAACAGAGGTGGCACATGGAATTAAGGTTGCTAATCATATGATATTAAAATAGGGGATGGGGCGCCTGGGTGGCGCAGTCGGTTAAGCGTCCGACTTCAGCCAGGTCACGATCTCGCGGTCCGTGAGTTCGAGCCCCGCGTCGGGCTCTGGGCTGATGGCTCAGAGCCTGGAGCCTGTTTCCAATTCTGTGTCTCCCTCTCTCTCTGCCCTTCCCCCGTTGATGCTGTGTCTCTCTCTGTCCCAAAAATAAATAAACGTTGAAAAAAAAATTAAAAAAAAAATAGGGGAGATTATCCTGAATTATTTGGCTATGTACCATGTGATCAAAAGGGCTCTTAAACATGGAAGTTAGGAGGCCGAAGAGTTAGTCTAAAAGTGATACAATGTGAGAGAGTTTTGAAAGCAGTTGCTTCAAATTGTTTGAAGGTGACAGGAGACCATGAGCTAAGAAGGGGGGCAGCCTCTAGGAACTGGAGAAAGCAAAATCTGGGATAATCCCCTAGAGCCTCCAGATTAAAACCTAGCCCTGACAACTTGATGGCAACCTATCGAGATCCATAGACTTCTGACCTCGAAGACTATAAAATGCCAATAAATCTGTGCTGTTTTAAGCCAATAAACTTGTGCTAATTTGTTACACATGTCATTGGAAACTAATAGTCATTAACGGAAAACGAATACAGTCACTGCTGAACAGCTACTTTGGTAGCATACAATAGGATGTACACTGAATTTTTAAAGTGGGTTTTAAATGTTTTTCCAGTGTCATAATAATCTTTTAAAAAATTGTAACACACATCTCATTACAACACATTGTGTATGCAGCAGAATGAAAATCATGAAGACTTTAAAACATGGAAACTATAAATACATGCATAAAAAGAATACAAAGCAGCATGTATTATTATTGCAAATCTATAAATATGAGTGTATGTGAAGAAGGTTTGGGAAAGAACATAAAACAAATGCAATAGAAAGGTTGAAATATCAGTTTTTAAATCTTATGTATTTTTATTGTTACACTATATTGAGGTTGTTATTTACAAAACTGGCATAAAAATAAATAGGTTGGTCCAGCAGGGAGCTAAGCCTCCGCAGCCAACCGACATCAATGAGGCAGTATTAGGTGGTTTGAAGTGGATTAATCAAGACTCTGATGCCCCCTTTCCGGATGTTAGCCTGGCCCAGTGGGGAGCTGCTCTTTTACCCAACCCAGTATCGACACGGTGGAATGAGGTAGTTCAAGGTGAGCATAGTTGGCATTCCACATTTCCCTTCCATTCTAGTCTGCTTCACTCTACATCTGATGCCAATGGGACCCAGTAAAGTGTTGAGTTTCCATGTCAGGCGGGCAGCAACAAAATAATGAGAATTTGCTTTCCACTTACTCTCTCCCTGGATTTGGAGGGCCTGTGTAATGAGGAGCTGCAAACTGGCTTTGCACTCTCTCTGGGAAGGTATCAGCAGGGCTGAGGGGAGACGAAATATCACCACATCTGGGTGCAGTGAGGCACTGTGAGTCAGGGGCTCTACTCCTGTCAAAGTGTGTGTGGGTACAGTGGGAAGTTAAACATATGAACCCACCTGATCCTTGCACCTCACTTCCACAAGGAAATATCCTGCTTAATAATAGAAAGAATCATTAAATCTGATCCAGGGTTTCCTACTATAATATCCAACATGTTTAGAATATAACTGGAACAGTGTTCATTATACCAAGAACCAGGAAAATCACAATATGAATGAGAGAAGATAAACAGATATCGATAGCGAGACAAATCAGATATCAGGATTATCTGGCAAATCTTTTAAAACAGCCACCATGAAAATGCTTCAGTGAGCAATGTAAACTCTCTTGGAACAAATAAAAAAAACAGCAAATCGCAGCAAAAAAGTAAAAGTTTAAAAAAGAGCCAAATGAAACATATATAACTGAAAAATAAATCACAAATAAATAAACAAACGAATCTCACTGGTGAGCTTCAGATGATGACATTAATGAACATAATGACAGCAATAGAATTTGCTCAATCTGAATATTTGAGAGAAGAACAGCCTGAATGAAGTTAGTGGAGTCTCAGGAACCAGTGAAACAATAACAGAAGTCCCATTCTGATCATTGGAGTCCCAGACGGAGAGATGGAAAGAGTAGAACTGAAAAGGCATTCAAAGAAATAATGGTTAAAAACTCCTCTGAGTTGGCAAAACACAGAATTTACAGATTCACAAAGCTGAATGAATGCCAAAGAGAATAAAGCCACAGAAGCTCAAGCAAGAAATATAATTGGACATCTGCAACTAAAGAGGAGAGAAAGATCTTAAAAGTAGCTGCAGATGACCAACACATTACTAATAGGTGAGAACGAAAAATGACTGGCTCAAGGATGGCAGATTTTGCATCTAAAACCCTGGAGGCCAGAAAGAAATGGCACATTTTGGAAGCACTGAAAGAAAAGAATGGTGAGCTCTAACTTCTATATCTGGACACAACGTCCTTCAGGAATGAAGGGAAAATAAAGACGTTTTCTGATAAAGAAAAACCAAAAATTTGTAACTAGCAGACTTACCTTTAGAGAATGGATAAAAGTAGTTCTCCAAATAGAAAAAAAAAAATAAACGAAGGCTTGAAACTTCAGAAAAGATGTAAGAACCTCAAATGGGCAAAACTAGGAGTAAACAGACTATCCTACTTGTAATGAATTTCTTAAACCGTATTTGATGGTTGAAACCAACGTTGAATGAGGTATAATACCAGTTTGTTCAATTATATGTAAAGAAAATACTTAAGACAGTTGTATTTAAAAAGTGAGAAAGACAAAAGGACCTAAATGGAAATATTTTCTACATTTCATACAAAGTGGTAAAATGTCAATACAGGTATACTATAATAGGTTAATTAAGCAAACCTCAAATACAGTAAAGCCAAAGGAATCTATGCCAAGAAATACCAAATTAAACTTCTTTTTTTAATGTTTATTTTTGAGAGAGAGAGAGAGAGAGAGCACAAGCAGGGGAGGGACAGAGAGAAAGGGAGATAGAGAATCCGAAGCAGGCTCTGTGCTGTCAGCATAGAGCCCAACATGGGGCTGGAACCCATGAACCATGAAATCATGACTTGAGCTGAGGTTGGATGCTCAACTGACTGAGCCATCCAGGTGCCCCAGATTAAACCTCTGAAACTGAACACAGAAAAAATAATCTCAAAAGTAGTATAGTAAGCGATACACATGGTAATGCCTACAGCAACCACTAGAAAAACTACAAGGCAATAATATACTCTAAAAGATAATAATTAAATCAAGATGGAGTCTTAAAAAGTGCTCAAGTAACTCACTGGAAGATTAAAAAAAGAGAGGGAGAAACAAAGCAAAGCAAAAAAAAAAAAAAAAACAAAAAATATTATTGCAATGAAATAAGAACTTACGTTCGCACACACACACACAGACACGCACACACACACACAATATAGGGAGGTTCATAGCAGCTTTATTTGTAGTAGCCAAAACTGCAGACAAGTTTTAGTGAATGCTTAAGACAAATTGTAGTATATTCAAACTATGGAACACTACTCAGAAATAGAGTGAAAAAGCTAATGCTGAACTGTTACCTAATATTCTTGAAATGACAATGTTACAGGCATGAAGAAGAGACTGGTTGCTAGTGGTTGTATGTGCATGGGGTGGTGGTGAAGGTTATGTCTATCAGCAGGCAGTACCAAGGATCCTTATGATGGAGTTATTCTGTATGTGACTATGGCAATGGTCCCATGAATCTACAGATGTGATAAAATAGGACTCCAAGCCACCCACCCCCCCGCCACCACACGCATGCAAATGAAGGCATCAAACCAGGTAAAATTTGAACAAACTCAACAGATTGTATCAATGTTAATTTCCTGCTTGTGATATTGTACCAAAGAAATGCAAGATATTAACATTTGGTAACACCGGGTGAAGGCTCTGTCTATATTATTACTTAAAATTGCATGTGAAGCTTTAATTATCTCAAAATGAAAAACTGAAAAACATAATCCAGGTAGGTTAAATTAAGAAAAAAAAAACCTATCTCTTAAAATAGAATGGTAAAATCTTAAGATTAAAATATCTTCAACAGTTGCTTGAATAAATGTAGTGATTGTCTATTATGTACTAGGCATTACACTTATGATACACTTATGATCAATAGAAGTGGAGTTTGTCACGATAATATTATTGTTATTTTCTCAAGAAAACTTGTCAGTGCTCTTTCCAAACATAATCATGTAATTCCCATAATCTTCCAAAGACAGTGATTTATATGCATTTTCTTGTTTAAATAGTTATTTAATAGATACTGTGTTGAGGCTATTTTTCCACCACGCACACACACACACACACACACATGCACACACACACACACACACATGCACACACACACACACACACGCATGCACACACACATACACACACAAGATCATAGTATGTTTCACTATTTGGCTTTAACTTTTCAAGGCAGTCCTGGCAAAATGAAGACAGTGGTTTTGAATTCTTGCCATTAGTGGTTGTTAATACATTTTGGGTAAGCATATTTATTATGCTTAAGACACAACATTTCCTTTCTGTCCATTGAACCAGCTCCTCCCACATTCCTTTCACCTCAGTAAATAGCAATTCCATTTGTAAATTGTTCCATTTCTTCATGCCAAAATCTTTAAATTACCTTGATTTCTCTCTTTCTGTTTTGTTTTTTAAATTATCACTTAATTTTTTTAATGTTTATTTATTTTTGAAGGAGAGAGAGACAGAGTGCAAGCAGGGGGAGGGGCAGGGAGAGAGGGAGACGCAGAATCCGAAGCAGGCTCCAGGCTCTGAGCCGTCAGCCCAGAGCCCGACGCGGGGCTCCAACTCACCAGCCAGGCCGTGAGATCATGACCTGAGCCGAAGTTGGACGCCCAACTGACTAAGCCACCCAGGTGACCCTTAAATTATTTTTTTAATGTTTATTTATTTTTGAGAGAGTAAGGGACAGAGAGAACAGGGAAGGGGCAGAGAGAGAGAGGGTGTCAGAATCTGAAGCAGACTCCACAGTGTCAGCGCAAAGCCCAGTGTGGGCTTGAACTCAGGAACTATGAGATCATGACCTGAGCCCAAGTGGGATGCTCAGCCAACTGAGCCACCCAGGCGCCCCTCTCCCTTTCTCTTATTTTCAACAACAGCAACAAAAAAACAAACCCAGTAGCTCTGCCTTTAAAACAACTTCCCATCACTTCGCCTGCCGCTTGAGTCCAAGTCATCACCATCTCAACACCAGCTCTCCCAACATCATTACCTAATGCATTTCACGTGTACCAAGTGACAGCATCTCTCATGTTCAGTGACGCCTGAAGGAATTAGAGTAACAGGATAGTTGCTGGCCTTGAACAGCCTCTTGCTTTTCTCATGTGACACACAGACATTCTTAATTTCTATATGGGCTTCCTGGAGTGGAGAAGATTGGGGATAATTGGGGTGAGTCTATTACAATAAGTTTTAACAGTTTTCCTGTCGTATATACTGCCTTCCTTCATTGTATTTTGCACAGAGAAAATAAGATATTTTTTTTTATAAAGCCAGAGTCAAATAATAACTACACCTGCACAAATACTCCACAGGCTTACTACCTGTTATGGCTCTGCAAAATTTGGTTCAGATGTGGGGCGCTTGCGTGGTTCAGTTGGTGAAGTATCTGATTTCGGCTCGGGTCACGATCTCACAGCCTCCGAGTTCGAGCCCCATGTTGGGCTCTGTGCTGACAGCTCGGAGCCTGGAGCCTGCTTCGGATTCCGTGTCTCCCTCTCTCTCTGTCCCTCCCCCACTCGCCCGTGCTCTCGCTCTCAACAATAAACATTAAAAAAAAAGTTTAAAAAATTTTGGTTCGGATGTAAACACTGATGGTGCTACATGCACCAAGAGAGTTGAAAAAGGTTTATCAGTCACATAAAGAGGATTTCTGGAAGAGCAGAAATCCCAAGGGAGTTTGAAAATATCTTGAAAGAGCAGCAAAAGGAGACTGGCTTGGAGTTTTGTGGCAATAGGGCCGGGGTGAGGACTTCTGCTTGCAGATAGGGGTTTGTGTAGTTTGGCACCTCCTGGCACCAAAAGAGAGAGGCTGTCTTATCAGCTTGCCCTGATGTGAGGCAGAAGGGGAAGAGAAGGAGCGAAGCTAACAAACTCTCAGCAATCAAATTAAAAAAAAAAATGGAGTCGGATTTTTCCCTACCCCATCTTACTGAAACTCTTTACCACAGCCTCACATACCCTACAGGCTCTGTTCCCTGCTCTGTCCCTGAACCACATTCACCCCCTCCGCCATCATCCACTCTGCCTCGCTCACAGGGGCCTCCTGTGTCTCCAACAAACTACGCAATCTCCTAGCACCTAGGATATGCTTGGTAAATATTTGTTGAGTCAAGAAACACAACCTTTTTTTCTAACAAAATTAAATTTATTCAGTCCACGTCTCCTTCTCTCAAACAGAATAAGATTCTTGCCAAATTTAACTATTTATGAAATTGGGTCTATCGCGGTTCTAATTAATGGCCTTCGGCAAGCTAATCATGAAGTTATGATTCTACTTTCTAGTTTATATTTGATATTTAACTAAAAGAGATCATAGATTTTACCAGTTGCTGAATGCCCAGTTAGGTTTCTGCCCTCCATTTCTTTTTCTTAAGATTTAGTTAGTTCTGGAGAACCTGGGTGGCTCAGTCAGTTGAGCATCTGACTTTGGCTCAGGTCATGACCTCAGGATTCATGAATTTGAGCCCATAGCACAGAAGCCTGGAGCCTGCTTGAGTTCTGTGTCTCCCTCTCTCTCTCTGCCCCTCCCCTGCCCTTGCTCACACTCTCTTTCTCTCTCTTTCTCTCGAAAGTAAATAAACATAAAAAAAACAAATTAGTTAGTTCTTACCTAAGTAGTCCCATATTAGCTCTTCAGCAACATCTGTCCAGATACACAAATAATAATCTCTTAATATGCATACACAATTTTGAAAAAGTTTACCTACACTTTTGTAGTGTACTCTTTTGTGGCAGTAATTTTCTGTAAACACTTTGAAAGGATATTCTTTATCTTCCATGTGTTGTTTCTGATGAGAAGAGAGTTTGCTAATTATTGCTCAGTTGGAGGCAATGCATCTTTTCCATGTAACGTTTCTTTAACAGAAGGATAGGTATCGATTTATTTGGTTATTTGCTTTTAATCCATATCTACTTTTTTTAAAAAAATTAACGTTTATTCATGTTTTGAGAGACAGAGATAGACAGAGCGTGAGCAGATGGGGGTGGGGGGAGCAGAGAGAGAGGGAGACACAGAATTGGAAGCAGGCCCCAGGCTCTGAGCTGTCAGCACAGAACCCGACGTGGGGCTCAAACTTGCAAACTGTGAGATCACAACCTGAGTTGAAGTCGGCCATTTAACCGACTGAGCCACCCAGGAGCCCCAATCCATATCTACTTTGAGTAAGTTGTTGGTTGTTTGCCTGTTGTAAAGGTTATTTTTTTTTTCCCTTGGCCTGTCACCAAACTGCTCTAAAACTTCTAGTCGCTTCCCGCTAGAGTTCTAAATGCATACCTCGGTCTTATACCGATGGTTTGGGGCTCCTGTACATTGGTGTTGTTTGGAATATGCAGATTCAACTTAGTGCAAAAGCTGGTTATCAGCCTCTATCTTCCTTTTCTTGCCTCTCTGGGTATGGAATTTTAAGTAGGCTGTGGATCCAGAAAGAAGGAACAGCATTTTCAGCCTCTTCACATTCCCAAGTTTTATGCAGTGATCATGGCTCTATTCAGTTTCTTTCTGTTCATAGGATACTTCTCATTTCTAACTCCAACCAGTCCAATTCATGTCTCACTCTCCGGACTTCTACACCTAGGTTCCAGAAGGTCTGCAAACTCAACCCTGCTCATGGTTCTGAGTTACTTTTCCAAGTATCTTGGAAGATAGCACATAATATTTTTGTTCAGTGAACATTTTTTAAAGACTGACAGATATATAAGAGCACATATAACCAATTTACATGTTGATAAATCATTCCAAAGAGAATACACCCACATGACAGCTAATCAGATCAAGAAATAGGATGTTACCTAGATGCTTCCCTCATTTCCCTGCCTAGTTACTGACCATACCTACCTCCCCAAAGATCTAACTTCTTCCAATTTAGTTGATGAAGGGCTATGACTTTTCAATTCTTTTTATATTTCATCTATTGGTGCTAGCAGTTTGTTGCAGAAATGGGAGGGAATGTAAAGTGAGAACAATGATGATACTTCTCAAGGAAGTAGATCCAAATAAATGTTTCTGAGATAATTCTTGCCGTTGAACCTTTCCTGGGAAGTTCATGACCAAGTCTCAGACTTCATACCTGTGTGCTTCCATTTATCTAAAAGACCTAGTACCCTGGAACCACTCTTTAAAAACAGGAGCCAGTAAGCAAAAAGTTAACTGTGTTTTGTGCTTATATAGATTGAAAATATCAGGTTTAAGAACATTTACATCAACATGAATAATAATGATATAACTGAGTATTAAATGCTCAAATGTGCTTTTAACTTCCACCATAAAACTTCCTTTGGCCTCATTTTCAGAGATAACTGAGGGCCAGGGATATTGATTTGAGTCTTGTGTTTCTCAGGTTAGTCATGTCAGTCTAAACTGATGCCATTTCTGTCTTCCAGATTACTACTAAAATAAGCGACTGGGGACATTGCACGTGTGTCTGTGTGTTTTTTAAATGAAATCTGAAACTGGTAAAATTATTTTGATTTGACTTTTTTTTCTATGTAAACCCTAAATGGGGCTCATGAGTAGTGTCAGGTGAACTTGGCCCAAGTTTTCAGAACTCACTCCTTCCCAAAGGATATAAAGAGAAGATTTATGACTCCAGGTGAAAAGCATAAGAAAGCTGGTGACTGTAGATGACTTTAGCTTTGGGTTTCTGGTTCACTGGGAGTCTAAAATGAAACTTGGCGATTGCAGGGGGCATGCCTTCTTAAATGAGAAGAAGTCCTTGTAGAATCTGTGCAAAATGAACTTCAGTCCATGGCTGTCTATTCACATGCACTATGTCTCCAAAGACCATACAGCTAACTTGTAGAAAGTAGGCTGCATTTTTATCTCAAGTTTAGATGTTGTCAACAATACTTTATGAATAGTTTGGAATTCCCAGTTTCCTCAATTACAGCAAATCTTGATAACATTTTGCATTACTCACAAGTATGACTGAAACACTACCCTGAAATGGACTTAGTTCACATGGCAATATGCGCTCCAGTATTTGGAACAGGAAATCAAGTTATGTCTGTCTGTATATCTCGCACCACGTACATAATTCATTAAGGAATTAGAGCTCTGAGTTTTTGGAGTATTTTTTTCCCTTCCTATGGAATTTTTAATATGTAAGCCTGAATCAGAGTGTGTGTTTGTGATTTAAAAGTCCCCAAATTGAAGACTTTTGCAGGTGCATGTTGGCATGTGGGTGGGATCTAGACCATGGACGAGCTCACATTTCAGCACCAAAGTAGAAAATGGGCACGGAATGAATCCTCCTTTGCCCCATTAACAACTGGCCTCATAGGCAACATCTGGAGTTCACATAGGTATTTTATGACTAAAATAGCAGAAGTCACACTACCATCGGCTATAGTACTCCTAGGCTAAGAACGACAAAATAGTCATTGAAAGAACAGTCCCCTCATTGATTAAAAAGGCTCAAGTATATTTCTCTTCTAATTTATGAGGAATTATGCAAAACTACCCTTTATGAACCTGGCTCCACCTTCTGTTTCTAATTTAGTGCATCATAGTGCTTGATTGTCCCCATCATGCAGGCAAAGATAAATGAACAATACTTACAAGGGGAGCCTTCTCTTTTAGTTGGTTCCTGATTCTTCTTCCACTTCTGTCTCTCCATCCATGATGTAGTCTCACCATACATGGGCAGATCAGCAAAACTGATAGATGGCCAGGATACGGATTTTTTGCTGCACCATGATCAAGGCAGGAAGTGTATTATGAAATAGGCTTTAAGGCAGTATTAGGGCTGTGTAGTTCCTACATCAGCTTTCTTAAACAAATAAAAGACCCATTTCTCTATTGTTCAGATCAATTGAGCTGCATGTGATAAAACACCTGAGGAATACGGAGAAATTACTGTCATCTTCAGGACAAAATTAAATAGAAAGAGGCCCCTGCATGCTTGAATTACTCCTTCTTGCTGAAGGAAGAGGTTCCTGTGTTTGAAGAGAGAAAATAGAAAGTGTTTTCTCAGTCTGCTGATAGCATGTCAAGTATAAATACCACTCAGGAGATTATCACTACCATGCTGTTAGAGTTAATATATACAGAATGCTTCAAGAAGCAATGTCCTTCTTTCACAGAGATCCAAAGACTGAATCAAAAGGAGATGACACATGAGAGAGGAGCCCAGGAGCTCTGCATCCAGAGCAATCCAGTTCTAAGGAATAAATAAGGGTCATCGTTTCTTTTTTTAATTTATAAAGGCAAAATCTACATCTCTTTGAGGATTCATAATATTTCAGTCAGAATGTTAGGCTCCACATATGTATATAAATAAGCATGATGCGTGATGTCATTAGCCTCACTGAGTTTACAGTCTGTGAAGGGACCAGTGAGCAAACATCAGGATGTGTTTAATGAGTTAAATTACCATGGTGCTCTGAGAGAGTAAACACAGAAGTGAGAATAGTCAGGAAAGACTTGTCTGAAGAGGTAATAATGGAAGAAAGAGATGTTAGTTTTTCAAAAGACAATCTCAAGGCAGATCAGTGTGTGTGAAGGCCCTGGGGCAGGAAAGGCTGGTGTCTGTTTAAGTGATTGAAAAAATACTGGAGCTAGAGCCTAGTGAGGAAAAGAGAAAGTGTTAGGAAGTGATAGGTAGGCAGGGGATAGATGTTCTTTTCTTTATCTCTAGAAGTTGGAATTTGTAACATAGAGGATGCAAAAAACCAAGAGTCCATTGGATTTTGCAAGTTACTAAAGGATTCTGAACACTTAGCAGTCTGAATAATTTTCTCCTGAGTAGTGACAGGATAACTGTTTCTTTAAGAATGTATATGGGGCAGAAGATCATTCTAATAGTACTTTACATTTGCATAGATGTTTGATTTGGCAAGTGTTTCTCACAAGGGTTCTTTTCCTCTTCTACAAAATGTTTCTAAGTGGGGAGGATTCTGGTTAACGGTCAATTTCTCCAAACAGATATGAATCCTTGAATACACAGGACATCATGCCAATTAGTAGAGAGTGTGTTAGACAACTTTTATCTTAAAAGTTCCCGTGATAAGTATTGACCTAACTTCTGAAGCCCTACAAAATCTGAATGGGGGCTAAAGAATTATGTTCCTCTAGTAATGTTCTGTGCACTAGTAGAGAAGGATTGGTTGGAAAGGGGAATTAAAGAACGTTCTGGGGTGATGACAATTTTCCGTGTATAAAAAAACTAAGTTAAAAGAATTGTGACTGGGTCCCCAGGAGATCAGATTTGAAAATCCCAGTTCTGGAGAGAGTACCTTGATGAAACAGATGAACTGGCAGCACAGAAATGGGAAAAGAAAGCAAATAACGCAATCACTAATTGTGGGGCTATTTGGTCAAATTCATTTATTCAGGCAGAGAGTGCTAAAAACAGTACTATTTCCATTATCTGGAAAATGTTAAAAAGGCAAATTTCCAGTTTCCACTTCTATGTTCCTGACTTAGTAAACATATGACTAAAGAAGCCACCTTTCTCACAGGCATCCCAGTGCTTGTGTTAATGAAAAGATACTGGTTTAAACCTTTACTGTAGTTGAGATGATGCCCCAAATGGCTATGTATGCCTAAAGAAATGTTTGATGCTTTACTAATTAATATCGAGTACATGGAATATAATTACCAGGAGTTTAGAAATGAAGACTTGCACTTTATTGATTAAAATATATTTGGTTTGTCCGTGTAATGATTTATTTACATTTATTGCCTTTCGTGTTGGGAGTTGAGGAGGGAGTATAAAATGTCCTGAACAAAGAGAGCTCATAGAGTAGTTGGAGAATTTAGCCGTGTCTTGACATGATACTTGTAATAATTGCCAGAAATATATCTCTAGACACAGCTACCAGAAACCTGTTGATATTAGGAATATGATTTGGTTATTTTAGACTTTTCACAATGTAATGAGAAATTGTTATTCATTTTTATACCTGTGAACAGTGCATTTTCAATGTTTCCTTAAAAAAAAAATCTCTCCTACTATTTAACAGTGATGTATCTCACAGATAATCTCACTCTCTACAGTGACATAGCATTTACATTTTAGACTTAAACTATAAATCAGGAGAAAACAGTTCAATAATCTCAAATCCATTTTTGAATCGGAAGTTTTTCAGACTGCTTTTCTTCGTGCGTGTGTGCTTCTAGGTTCATTTGTCTGTGTTCTATCTCACTGATTTTCATTCAGAAAGTTTCCAAACACTGATACTTCATTAATTACTCATTTCAGAGCCTCCAGAAGTTCTGATGTTCAATTCTAAAACAACTAACCGAGACAGGAAAGAAAGGAGTCATAGAAGACATCTTAAAAATGCTTTCAAATGTAGGTCACAAAACAAATTTGTTCCTTCAGTGTAAACCTGCTGGTGCTTCATCTGTAGGCTTTTGTGGTCTCCGCTCTTCGGAAATAGCAGGAAATGTTTTAACAATTAGAGTGAGCAAATTGTAAAGGGAAATATGGTAGTGAGTTACCAGCCGAGTCCTTCCTTAAATAAAACATTCCTTTCCTAATGTAGTCCTGATGCTGCCCTGTCTTCTATTAGTTGGGGCCACTGCATTGCCATCGGCAAGAACTGAATATACAGTAGTGTGATAATGGTAGTGCAGCCAGCAATAGAACAAAAACACAATTATGATAGGAGCACAGAAGATGTAAACTGCATTTACCCTTAGGCATCTTTTTTGGTTTCCCGTGAACAAATTAAGACACAGACTAATTTCGGTGACGTGCGTTTGTCTCATTTGCTTTTTTTAAAATGTTCTACCTTTTCTAAAATCAAACGTTATGTTTATTTCTTTATTGGATCCAGCTTGAAGAAAGAAATATTTGTATATGAGTTATAGCCACTTACTTTTTCGATTATGGTGAAGACAAGCGTATGTATTTGAAACTAAAAATGCTCAGTGAGTAGAAAGAGAGGACGTTCAGGGGAATATGCCATTTCACATTTCTCGTAAGATAATTAGAAATATTTTAAAATTATGTTTCGTGTATTATTTTTCAGATGAATAGACTGTTCAAAGCTCTCATCCAAAACATGACAAATTTCAATGGTTATCCCCCTTAAATCTACAATATATATATATATGTATATATATATATTACAATACATATATATTACAATATAATATTATACAATATAGAATATATATGTATATATATTACAACACATATATAATACAATATATATATATGTGTGTGTGTATATATATATATATATACACATATATATATATACATATATAAATCCATACCTTTTATCTCTAGTTGTATGTAGTGTTAGATGAGCAAGGCAATGATCTTTGTGCAAAAGTCCAGTGGAAGTAACTTCATCAAAATATTAGAAGTATTTACTGTATGAGAAAAAAATATGATCCCCGTTTGAAAGTTGTTCGATAAGATGCTCTTGATATTAGATTTTATTATTAATAGTACTTTTAATCCTAAACTAATTATAATGTGTGATTTTTGACTAAGAATTAGCATCATAAGCAACATAGGATTAGATTTCTGTGGAATCAAGTGCAGCAACCAAAACAAGCTCAAAAAAACAACTCCTTAAATATATACACAGATCTTTTTTTGAATATGTATAAGTATACAGAAAGATTCAAAGTTGGTAAACTTGAATTCAAATATGCCCCATACTCATATCCCATTATAGCATATTTGTTAAAAACCTGGGCCCTGGGGTCAGACTTCATTGGTTCAAGATTGTTCTCCATCACTTTACTAACTCTTTGACCTCATGCAAGTGTTTGTATTATAAAGGTCACTTTTTTAATTAAAAAAAACTGGGGTAATAATTTGATCTGTGTTATTGGGTTGTATGTGGTTGATAGGAGAGGCTTCATCTAAAGCATTCCACAGAGTATTTGCTTTCATGTCTCAATCAGTTAATGCTCAGCTACTTAAAAGCAAAGAGTTATGCATTTTGTGCTAGCTGGTTCACCTCCCTCTACGCCAGCCTTCATTTTTAATTATTTTTCTAATTTGGGCATGTTCAGAAGCATTCTGAAGAGAAGGAGAGAAAGAAAGGAAATGCAATTATAACCAGTTAGAGTCCCTACTTAGTACCAGATTTAGTAAGGAATTAAGTAACGTTAAATAGAATGAACCTTTGAATACCGGAAAGTTTGGTGATTTCTTGTTCCTTTGAGTTTGTCATATTACCTCTAGGATATCCATTGCTTTGTACATTCTAGTATAGAGTACAAATCTATGAATTGTTCTTCAATATCCCGTGCAGCCTAATTTGCTAAACCTGCAGATACCTTGACGTATTCTTCCTGGATATAGTTCTTTGAACCCATTTTCAATTATTTAAATCCAATTTTTATGAAATTTGAAGTTCAGTTCCACTCTTCCTCAAGGCTATTTTCCTTGCTAGGCTGTTTTCTCCATAACATTGTTACCTTTATTAAGTAACATAAATTAAGTACTTATATTTATCTTTTATTGCCAGTTATAAATGTGTCTTCTGCTATATTTTAATTTCCACTTTTTTAATTCTTTGAATCCATATTACTTAGCACCATTCCAGGCATCCATTTAACATTAAATAAATGTTTGTTACTAATGATAGATATGTGATTATAGAATATCTGGTATGATGATAACTCTGAATTATGGTTAGGTGAACCATTAAGTTTACACAGTGTCTCAACTACAGCACTAAAAATGCTAATAAATTCTAGAAATTTTAGTTATGAGGAATTTCTAGACATGCACAATGTCAATGATTTTATTTGGAAGAAGATAGAGGTACCTGTTTGTTGTATCTGGAAAGATAGCTACTATTTAACCATTCACGTGAAACAAGTAGCTGTATTCACTCAAAAATAACTAATTTATCCAGAATTAAGGTACATTTAAAATAGTGTCGGAGAGGAGAAACAAATACAAGGTGCATTAGAAGTTTAACAAATCTGGCTCAGATCTGAACTTATTCTGCATGTGGAATCCATCAAACTGACTTTAGTGGCACTTGCAAACTTCCCTTTTCTGTAACTGTTCCTCATTAAACTCAGAGGGATCGAGGATGACTTTTTTCGGTAATTTATGACGTTTGTGTCTATTTGCAACAGTTGTAAAAATACAGCATAACCAGGAAACATCATAAAACACTCATAAACTCTCCTAAAGGCAGTCAAAGAGCGAGACTTTCCACAGCAGTTAATGATACAAATGTGAGCGAATTATCCCTCGGCAGAGGCTGTGTGAAATCTGTGAACTATGTAATGCTAAAATGCATTACAATATTTAAAGCAAATATTCAAAGCATAAAAATAAAAACAAAATCAGTTTTGGATGAAGGAAAACTTATATAAAGGAAAATTTCTCAATAACTCTGTCAACCTCAGGTATGAATTATTATGGGAGAAAAATCCGTGTTACTCTAAAGTATCTGGTCTTATCACAATATTTTAGAATATAGTGTTCTCTGAGAGGTTATAATTTACTTACTTCTTAAAACCAATGAGTTCAGTTTATTATAGGTGGAAAGTGAACTGTTTTCCATATGGCAAATGCAGACTAATATTCTATTAATGGACAATTTCGTAAGAAATTGCAAACACAGGAAATACGTATTTATAAAATTACAGATACATAGATATATGAATATATCACCTTAGTTTAATTTTATTGTGAATGACACATATTATACAACTTTTAAAATAATATCTGAAGGATTTGGGTGCTTTCAAAGTTCGTATTTTATAGTTTCTTGCACTACTCCCTGTGAAAATAATTCCAAGATAATGTGGGCAAAGAATTTTTGCTACCCAGTTGATAGTACTTGCTGAATTCAATTTATTTTCTTTTTCCTGTGTTTCTGATATATTTTTGTATTGATTGGAATATGTGAGACCTTTCCTCCCCAAACCATACAAGAAATGCCTTAGACCTGATTGCCATTGTCAGGCAAATTTCTTCCCCAGAAACTAAGCTGTTGAGAAGATTACAAAGAGATGAAGTTTTCATAGTTATGCAACTAGTTTGGATTATTCCTACTCAACATAATGAAAATCAGGTCACAGTCTAGGTACACCTGGCATGGCAACACAATTCCCGCTGCTATTATTGGCTGGATCTTTTGAGATTCCTCTTTCTGGAATTCAAAGATTATTCAAACTCTTGGCACAGGGAGCTTTACTAGTCACAATCTGAGAAACAAAACAAAGCAAAATGGTGGCAATATCTTGGAAGAGTCACTAACTGGACCGTGCTTGCTCTGGAAGAGCTCCTTCCCAAGAGATTCAGAAAAATGAAATTTTAAAAGGAAATATAAACATATTGTCATCACTATATGCAGTCGGCTAACCGTAGTAAAAGTCGTATGATCAGTCTCTTAGTGATGGCCCAGAGCAAGATAAAACAGGCACCCTAAAGACAATGGCCCTTAGGGAGAGTTCTGGTCAATGAAATATGTTTAGTTGACCTATCTTTCCAGAAGTCTGAACATCCAACAAACCCTTCATTTCTGAGCACGTGCTGTCATCATCTATCGCTGAAGATTTTAAGATCCAAATTGTAGCGTCAAAGAGAACAAAGAAGAATATATTTTAGTTTAAATAACAAGAGGAAAAAAGGAGAGAGCAGAGTAGTGAGGTTGAAATTTCTGAGAAGCAGTCAAGGAAAAGAAGAGAAAAGACAAAAGAATAGAAAAGGAAAGAAAAAAGAAGAGAAAAGAAGAGAAAAGAAAAGAAAAGACGCAAAGATAATGTCAGTTCCCCTAATTTTCCTAAATTGGAAACACTGACTGTGTAGATCACATCTCTTTCCATGAATATGTCGTCACAAATATCTATATCAACAGCTATATTAAATATACAAGCACACACCTATATGCATGTATGTGGGTTTAAAATGAAACTGCTTAAGTGGATTGAATTTAAACTTATGCTTTTAGTAAAAAACATGACAAATAGCAAAACTAATTGAATACTAGGATGGACACAGTCCAAATGTCCTCTGTAAACTTGGTTTCTTTGTTCAGGGACCAGCAATATAGAATATTGACATTACAGAATGTAAACACACTCATGACACTTACATCATTATGTCACATGCTGTTAATCACCTAGCATGCTGTGAAATCTGCTAACCTGCTATAAAATACACACTTTTTTTTATTTGGAAATGTTTCAACTTATTGCCTTTCTTTCTAAAAATGACCTGAAATTGATGTTTTCAAGACATGGCTAAACATTTATGACACTAGTCACAGAGGAGCACCACGATTGTGTGTATGCTCACTAACAACCACTTAATAGCTTTCTGTTTGTGTATATGGTGTACATCTAAATTGGAATCTGAGAGCTCTATTAATAGTGGATTGAGAGAGTTCTGTACTCTGATTAATCAAAACTGTGCTGAACATTTCAAAGACAAAAAGGCAACAAAGAGGTCATCACTGGTGAGATTCGGGTCTTAGAATTTGCTAGTTAATAACTTACATACCATTCTCCATTCCTTCATTAAGATTATAAGTACCTGGTGAAAATGTGAGAGCAATGGCTAAGGTACTTATTAGCTATGAAGTTTGTTTATTTCTTTGATTCTTCAAGTCTTGCCTGTAGATCTCTAGATGTGATCTTGATTCTCTACCCTTTGAAACATGAAAGTGTCCAGAAAAATAGTTTTGATGCATTTTGTTTTTTCAATAGCCTGATATTCAAAAGCAGGCTTGATATTACACTCTGTTTCCATTGTCTTTCTAGCTTTTTTGAGCTACCGTAGAAATTGTTTAACAGGATGATTTCTGATGAGATCCTGTCACATAACACAAGTTCTCATCCACATCCTCAATCCATGGGTGCCCAGTGGAACAGAGAGTCTCTTAGTTTTCTTTTTCTTCTAAATCTGTGGAATCTTGCAGCAAGAAAACTCTTAGTCACTGCATGCTAGTCTTCTTTTTCAAGTGTCAAAGTTAGTTCTTTCCCCAACCACTATTTATTTAACTCTTGGTAATAAAAAGGTAGCAATGTCAGATGATAGCTTCTAAATCCCATTTTGTGTGTAGTGAAGCAGTGGAAATGGAGCAAAGTTCGGGGCACAGCGTCACATGTTCCTAAAATCCTTTACCCGTGATTTCGGGTAACAGTGTCAACAATATGCAAGTCAATCTCCTTTTCCATATTTTTTCTGAATTTTTCTTCTATGACTACATCTCGCTGGGAGGGAAGATTGATAATGTAAAGGATTAGATCACATAACTATTTTGGCAGGAAAGATGAGAATTCCCTTCTGGGAAAAGCATGTTTAATGGACAGAGTTATGTTGCTTTTTTCCCCATAGCCCGGCTCTGTCGTACACTGAGCAGGTTGAATGAGCTACTCCATTACCTGGACGGAAGGCATGCATCCTACGATAATGAGTAGGTAAAGAAAACAAACAATTTCCACCTATATTTGGAACTTATAATTTCAACTCAATTGAAGGAGAAACGTTGTGATATATAGTTGAAAGATAATTTATGAAGCATTTATTGGCCTTCCAATTATTTTCAGTCAATTAAAGATGTATTTCTTTGTCAAAAATTACTATTCTCAATAAACTGGTCCTTAACAGAGGGAGTGGGGAAATGCATCAAGTGGAATGAGTTGTTAAACATTTACTACAGGGGCACCTGGTTGGCTCAGGAGGTTAAGTGTCTGACTTCAGCTTAGGTAATGATCTCATGGTTGCTGAGTTCAAACCCCACATCAGACTATCTGTTGTCAGTGCAGAGGCCCCTTCAGATCCTCTGTCCCCTTCTCTCTCTGCCCCTCCCCCACTTCTTCTTTCCCTTTCTCTCTCTCTCAAAAATAGACATTTAAATAAATAAAAATTTACTCTAAGAAAGTAATATCATACAGCTTCTATAAAATGACCTATAATTTTACTTAAATCATATCTAGGTGTGATTGCAAAACGATGTGACAGATATTCTTGTGTCCATCTTATAAGTTGGGCAGAGGAACATAAGTATACATTTTAAGAAATCCAAGAAATTAAGGATTATTATAATTTTTAGCTTTGTCATTTTGATAAAGTTTAGTGGTATTTTTAAGCAAAACATAGGGTCCATAATGAATAGATTACAAAAATGTTCTATTTTTTTCAAGACTGATCTTAGTGTACAAATTGGAATGCTTTATTTAGGAGCTGGTATTAATCTTTCCAACATATTAAGTGAAGTCCATTCCCTTTCTAGAGTTTAATTAAAAATATATTGATGGAGAAGCAAAACAACAATAATGGTAATGGGGAGAAAATTGACTCAGTGAGAAAAGCAGTATTTAGAGAATTTCATTTTAGAGAAGAAAAAGATGACTGAAAAAGTAATAGGAAACAATAAAAGGTTTATAAATTATACTAGTTTTTTTTTTCATTGAAAAATGGGGGAGAGAGAACAACAAATTTCAAACTAGAATAAATAATTTAAAACAGGATTGATATTAAAAAAAAGTCCCTGGGTCACAAATACATATCGAATGTCCTTTTACCCTCCATGAGAATAACAGTTATTCTAAGATCACTCTCTACTACATGGATAGATGAAGCATCTTCATTTGAATCAATTTTGCCCAGTGTAGTTAATTTAAATCATGATGTAGTAGATGGCATGTAGGTCCTAGTCAGTGTTGGTTTCAATATAGCTCCTACTACTTATTACTTAAATAAATCTTGAAAGACAGTATTGAACATGTGCCACTAGTTTTAGCTATAAAATGGGAACAGTAATTCCTAAAAAGGGCTTGATTAAAGATTTTAAATTAAATGAGATTAAATGAGACATGCGACATGACCCATTTTAGATTCTCATAAACCATAAATTCTCTTCTTATCCTTCTCAGGTGTCTCCTGAGATGTAAAAATATAACAGTTTAAATTGTTTGAGAAACTTTTGTTTTTATCTATGATAGGATAGCAAAACCAAAACTCCCTTTAGGAACTAGGAAATCTTGATATGTCAGAACCATCTGTTGGAAAGCGTGTGAGGACTGCTGAGGTAGCCCAGGTTTTTGAGGCCAAGATGGAAAGGGGTGTCATAAAGACATGAATACATGTTTTGTTTGTTTGTTTGTTTTTTAATTTTGGGGTTTTTTTTGTTTGTTTTTCCCCCATGAGGGCATTTGTTGATTCTTTGTGTGGACCCAACACTGGACAACCCAGGAAGAGTGTAAGAAGCCAGCAGAATTTCTTTCTATGTTATGGGTCTAGTTTACACAAAATGGAAATTTTGCATTGCAAAGGTATATATTCTCTGAGCAACCATACTTTGGGCTATAAGGAAGCATGGAAGTATTCAAGTCTTCTCCCCCTGAGACACTTGGTGAATTCTTAAACTTCAAAAGGCAAGAGTCTAAAAAGTCAACCCAGGACACCTGGGTGGCTCAGTTGGTTAATCCTCTGACTCTTGGTTTTGGCTCAGGTCATGATCTCACAGTTCCTGAGATCAAGCCCTATATGAGGCTCCATGCTGACAGCACTGAGTCTGCTTGGGATTCTCTTTCTCTGTCTGTCTCTCTCTCTCTGCCTTCCTCTGTTCATGCCATCTCTATCTTTCTCTCAAAATAAATAAATAAACATTTAAAAACATAAAAAAAGTCAACCAAAAAGCCACTGAAAGCACAGTCAAGTGTTCTGGGGTCTCATGGTATAGACTAGACCAGTTTGGACTTCAGGACCTCCCAAGAAGTAAAGGGTCTTAGAATTCTTCCTGTTCTCCCAACTGAGAAGTCTCGTGGGTTACACCTGAAGAGTGATGCATATATAGACAGACCGAGCATTGCAGAGAATGCTCCCAGACTCAAATATATTCAGTACTTGTTTGAATTAAGGTAATTTTTCCTATTCTGATTTTGGAGAAGCAAATATACAAAGAAACATAGAGTTATCATCATTCAGAGATTCTTCACTTTTTCATGTATAGAATCTGGAATTCTGTCAAGAATAACCAGGCACCAAAGGGCGCCTGTGTGGCTCAGTCAGTTGAGCATCTGACTTCAGCTCAGGTCATGATCTCACAGTTTGTGGGTTCGAGCCCAGCGTCAGGCTCTGTGAAGACAGCTTGGAGCCTGGAGCCTGCTTCAAATTCTATGTCTCCCTCTCTCTCTCTGCTCCTCCCCAGCTCATGCTCTGTGTCTCTCTCCTTCAAAAATCAATAAAAACATTTAGAAAAATTAAAAAAAAAGAATAACCAGGCACCAAGAGAAGAAAAAAAGAGGATAAAATCCACCCTATGTGTTACACTGTTTGCAATTATGAAATACATTTTTTCATTAATGTTATTAATGCAAAATATAGATGGCAAGATGAAGAATTCCAAAAATTTCAGTCTGAAAAGTTTTCGTGTAATCTTTTTATCTTGGTTCCTAAATTTAACCTTAGTAGGCTAAATTAATTCTGACAAATGCATTTATTTTAAATATGCAGAGATTTGGACATCATAAGGAAACAAGTAAATAAAATTTGAGAATTATAAAAATGTAGTAAATGAAATCAATAACTAAGTAGATGGATTTAATGACAAATTAACTCTAAAAAACACAAACACATACATACACACATACAAGAATAAAAGATGTATGAGGCATAGTAGAAATGTATGAGATGTTTAGAAATGTGTGACATGTTTAAATTTAGTGTTCTATGAGGACTGAAGAGAGAATATTAAATGAAATTCATATTTGTAAAATAGCCTTACATTTGTTAATACTGATGAAATACATCAACCCACAGATTCAGTATACATTACATATCCCAAGCAAGGCAGATCCAAAGTAAATGACACCTACACACACCATACTCGGGGACTGAAAAACCAAGGATAACTACATCATCTTAAAAATGACCATAGACACATTATTTTTATTTTTATTATATTTTAATTGTTTATGTATTTTTGGGAGAGAGAGAGAGTGCACACCCATGCAAATCAGGGAGGGACAGAGAGAGAGTGAGAAAGAGAATCCCAAGCAGGCTCCGAGTTTTCAGCACTGGGCCCAATGTGGGGCTGGGACTCACAGCTGTAAGATCATGACCCGAGCTGAAATCGAGAATCGGATGCTTAACCATCTGAGCCACCCAGGCACCCCATAGATATATTATTTTTAAAGGAGCAACAACGAAATTGATAGTTCAGGCATCAATACCAACAATGGAAGCTAGAAGATATTGGAAAATATACTTTGAAAAAATCTATTATTTAAAGGGTGGATTCTAGTTCTTTTGTATACTCTATTATCTTGGGTTCAGGCTCGCAAGGAATTAGAATGTTTCTCTCAGGCCTTAAAAATACATTTTATATTTAACAGATGATAGACCTTTTTTCTCTAACTTTGAAAACCAACATATTCTTTAGTGTTCTTAGGAAAATTAAATTGCGGTCACAGCCCTGTCATTAATAGTGCAATACTTCTCTTTGGGTCAGCTACTATGGCTTGTTCCTGTAACTGGTTCACTTTTCAAAACTTCTGAGTTAAGAACAATATGTGGAATGCTTGTTGGTATTCAAATGCTTTTTTCCTCTTTATGTATTCTATGTTTATCTTGGTGTTTTTTTTAAAAAAATTAATTTGTTATCAATTTTTTTAATGTTTATTTTTGGGAGAGAGAGAGAGAGAGAGAGAGAGACAGAGCATGAGCTGGTGAGGGCAGAGAGACAGGAATACACAGAATCTGAAGCAGGCTCCAAGCTCTGGCTGTCAGCACAGAGCCTGACGTGGGGCTCAAACCCAGGAACCATGACATCATGACCTGAGCCCAATTCCCACGTTTAACCATCTTATCTACCCAGGAGTGCCTATCTTTGTGTTTTTCAATCATAGAAACAAAGGGTAATCTATCAATTACTTTATAAAATACTTTTTAAAAATGACAGTTTAAAAAAGGTATGGTGGAGAGTATTTATTAAGACTTGAGGGGCGCCTGGGTGGCGCAGTGGGTTAAGCGTCCGACTTCAGCCAGGTCACGATCTCGCGGTCCGTGAGTTCGAGCCCCGCGTCGGGCTCTGGGCTGATGGCTCAGAGCCTGGAGCCTGTTTCCGATTCTGTGTCTCCCTCTCTCTCTGCCCCTCCCCCGTTCATGCTCTGTCTCTCTCTGTCCCAAAAATAAATAAACGTTGAAAAAAAAATTAAAAAAAAAAAAAAGACTTGAATATAAATAGAGATTGAATGTTTCAAAATATGGAATAAAGTCAGTATTTCCATGTTCATCTACGATTTTTTCTTAGAATCAGCTTAATTTGAAACTTAGCCTTAATGTTTCATTTCATAAAAAAAGAGTAAATATGAACATAGAATTAGTAGGAAAAGATATATTCCAAAAATATATCACTGTCAAAATGGCAATGCTGGAGGGAGGCATAATGCATGAACTATATAGTACATTTAATCTTTGTAGAATTTCTTCTACTTGCATTTTGGTGAGATATTTACTTCATCTTTGCTTTCCAAAACTTTTCTTGCCCCAAGAAATGTCTTTGGTCCTTGTAAAGGTCATACTTGCCTCTTGTATTTTCTACCAGCCTCCCTCCAATAGTCATTAATTTAGCTATAACTTAATAGGCAACTTCTACATAAATGTAGGGACTGACTCAAAATGCAGCCAGATGAGTGCTTAAAGCACAACGGAGGCATCAGGTTATGTGCTATCTTCCCCTTTGATAGTTGTGTCTATGGTTTGATACATCAGTGAAACCTCAACCACTTCTATAGATTCAATTGGCTCTGATTTAATGCTTGATGGATTAAACTTGCAACAGTCTTTTCTAGATCTAGGCCAGCATTAGTAAAAAAAAGCTTTGTCTTAGAAGTTTTAATTGCATGATTGCTGAAACACCACTCATTCCACAGAAAACCTTACGTCTGTGTAAGGTTAGACCTTGTTAAGAGTCTAAATTTCCATTGTGTTCATTGTAAACATCTTATTAGTAGATACTACTGCATTTGAAAGTTGCACTGTTATTTGAACCTTGTTAATAAGAAAGAACTAAGGCCATTTAATTTGGTAAATAGAAACTATCAACATCTTCCATTTGTAAAACAAACCAAGTCAGACATTGATTTAAAAAATAAATGAGGTTCACAAAAGACAGTGTATTAGTTAGTGCTTTTAGGGAAACAAAACCAAAGGGAGATAGATACAGATGTATAGAAAGAGATTTATTATGAAAGTTTGGCTCATGCAATTATGGGGGCTGAGAAATTCCATGTTCTGCTGTCTGCTGTTGGAGGTTCAGGAGGATGGATATCCCAGCTCAAGCCCAGAGCAAATCCTTCCTTCTTTTGTTTTCATGTCTATTCAGGCCCTCAACAGATGGGATGATGCCCATTGGCATTGCTGAGGTGATCTTCTTTACTCAGTCTACCAATTCAAATGCTAATCTCTTACAGAAACACATGCACAGATACATCCAGAAATAATGTTTCGCCATCTATCTGGACATCCCTCAATGTAGTCAAGTTGACACATAAAATTAACGCTCAGGATCAGGAAGTTTGAAATTTGCTTCACAATATACCTTTTTGTAGATAAAACCAAACCAAACCAACCAACCAACCAACCAAACAAACAAACAAAAAACACAAGGAAACAACAATGATATTCAATACCGAAGATAAGGACTTTCCACATGAGAGTGATAGCTTGTGAGACAGGAAAGCATATCATCTGTGAGACAGTGAATAAAAGTACTAGTGACATTTTAGTTGGGAAAGGTAGTTAGAGAAAATAGCACATCCAGTCAGAAAAATAATTACATAATGTTGACCTGGTTGGCATAAATGGAGACATTGGAGTAGAGAACAAGACCATCTATCTGACTGCCTTTGCCTGAAGCAGGAAAGCCCAGACTTTCCTTATTCAAACTGAACATAAGTATCTCTGACTCTTTTTTCCTTATTGATAGCGTGTACTACAAACTGTTTTGGTTGGATATAGGGATGAGTTCTTGGTACTATGTGAGATCAGAATAAGTTTCAAAAACCATTTACAGTTAAAGATCGTATAAAAGATGCTGAGTTTAACAGAATAAGTTCCTGTTTGAAGGGGAAAAAAAAAACAACCCTTGCTTTGCTAACTTTTCACTAATTATTTTATCCTTTAAAAAGTGTACCTTTAGATGATCAGTCTTGAGATTGAATTTGTCTAATAAACAATTCAGATTGAAACAATAAGCATTGCATAAGGTATGTCACCACTCTTGTGACCAATAATTTTGAAAAATTTTTTTCAGTTTAGTAATGATATCATATGAGGTTTACAAAAGTACAAATACTGAGATTTGTGTAGAATATAATTGATCGAGTCCTACTAAATTAAATTTAAGAGAGCTATTGCATATTGTGAATAACTGCTTAATAAAATCTAGAATATTTGTGCAATCTTTTCTTGTTTTCCTCTGTTAAATATTGGTAGATATATTGCATCCAAAGGACGATAATTTTTTTACTCTTTACCTCCCTCCTAGGGGAGAGTGCTTGTTAAATATATCGTACACTTGGTTTTATAAACTTGCATGTTAGATATATTACCAATACCTCTGTGGTGAATAAATGTTCTACTGATCAAATGTAAAAATTCACAGCTGCTCTTCCATAGCCCCCAGCTTTCTCATATTTTTCCTGTCATTGCTAAGTCTAATTGTTTGCACATTAGCTTTTAATATAAAACCAGCCAGATACAGCCAAGTAAGATTTAATAATAATGTTTGGATTTATAAGCCCTTCAAGAGCCAGGAGCTCTATGGCATTCACATTCCCCAAATTGTATAAATGTGGATCCTGGGAATGATTGCAGGACATGTAGTGAGTTGATGGCAAATCTGGACAACAATGGCATTTTATATGGCTATAATTTTTACAATTCTCAAAGCACTTTCTCCAAATTATCTCATCATATCCTCATGATAACTCTAGAAATTAAGTAGTATGCATTTTCTTTATCTTCTTTCTTTTTACAGAAGAGTAACTTTGGGAATAGAGAGTCTGCAAGACTTAACCAAAGTCCCAAGTATACAACCATAATTTCCTTGGGAATAGCCACTATTCCCTTCAAATATTTTCTGAATTCCACCATAGGCCAAACATTATTTTAGGGATACAGCAGTGATTCAAACAGACTAAATGTCTGTTCTTTTTATGACTTTATATTCTAATGAAGAAGGCAGACAGTAAATACATTAATAATAGAATATATAGTAAAATTTCTTATAATGATAAATGTTATACAAATTAAAATATGGTAATGGGGTGGATGGTGACGGCAGCAAAGCTGATAGAATGATGAGGGACAGACTATCTGATAAGGTGGTAATTACATAAAAACCTAAGTTATGGCATTGAATAATTGGAGAATCTTCAAGAAGAACGTGCTAGGCAAAGGGAACAGCATTCATGCAGGGGGAAGAAAGTATCTGAGTTATACTGGAAAATGTGGCTTCAGACAACAGAGGCTGCAGGAGAGTGGAAAAGATGGGGGCAGAAAGTCAGCAGACAGGTGATTTAGGTGCAGCCCTTGGATTTTATTATCAGGTGAGTTTGGGAGACACTTTGGGGTTTGAGCAGGGAGGGATGCGTTTTAAGGAGATTGTTTCAAATGTTATTTCATGTTTTCCCTAAGACATAATCTTCATATCATTTTATAAGACCAAAACTAATTGCAAAATATATTTTATCAAGGAAAAGTATGGGCTTTAGCTTCAGTTCTGCATTCAAATCTTGACCGCACTTTTGTATGCCTTGCCGTGTTCCGGATTCCAGTTTATTCATCAGGAAGTGGATGAATAATGAGGATCTTAGAGGACTCGTGAAGTACGTGGACTTGTAACATATGTAGCAGTCATTGGTATTTTTTTAATGAAGTAGCATTATTAGCTTAGAAAAAATGTATTAAAATTAGGTTCTATTGGTTAAATACAGGTCTTACCAAATACATGTAACTATCCTGGATGTATATTTGTAAGTAACTATTTGAAATATAGATGGACAAAGGACACAAAGGATAAGGTATATAAACTTGTCCTTTATATTTTGGTCTTTAATTTTAAATGAAATGGGAAATCTTATGCTGTAGAAAACACAAAATTATACCAGATGGCAGTAGCATACAGGTGTACCTCTGAAAAGCAGACAGATATAACATATATTAATAATGCAAATTCTCCAAGAGAAAATACTGCCTTTGCTCATTTAGAATGTCAGTATGTTTGGTTATGAACTTATACACATCTGGATGTTTTTTAAAGATCATTAATAAAGAGCTAGCAAGAGATGGCATCAGTGGGAGATGGCATTTATAAAAGGTTTTAGAAGATAATGGTAAAAGTCCCAAACATAAAATTAGGTTTTTTCACAATTTTTAAATGTTAATGAGTATTCCAAACTTTACCCACATTGCTTTGTAAAGGCAATGGTTCACTTTCTGAAGTTTTCTTCTCCTATGAAAAAACACAAAAATAATCTTAAAAAAGAAAAGATTGCTCCCCAAAATCAATAGCAACAAAGGCAAATACCTTGGAAGAAACATACGATTCTCATTGAGTTACAAGTTTTATAGACTAATGCAGGTTTATTTTGGAAGATAAAGAGAAACAATGCTTTTTTTTAAGAGAAACAGATTTTTATGAGTGCAAGTATTTATGAGCCCAGATGAGCTAAGGTTCATAGTGAGAGCCAATAGTCAAAGAAGAAAAAAAAATCCTGGGTTTTATACAAAACAAGATAATTCATTGTATACAACACATTTTATTCAACTGCATTCTAAAAATATTTTATACAGTTAAATTACATAAGACCTTGGATAGTACACGTATATTGCGTAATATAAATTATAGAAGTGTGTAAATATATTGTGTTGTGACCAAATTAGTCAGTCACAAAAGAGCTGAGTCAGAAGGATAGTCAGAATTATAGGCAAAAGTAGGAAATATAAGGGGGCTGTTTTATATGATATCTATAGTCAGAGAAAGAATACCCGTGTAAAGATAGAATAAAAGAAATATCCAGATAGCAAACTGTGGATAGAAGACCGAAAACAAAATCATGACAAAAAAGCAAATAAGATAACAAGCTTGGATAATCCACTGTTCTGGGCAGTTTTCAGAAGTTGGCTCAAACTTCAGTACAGTCATTCAACTTCAAACACATGGCAATGACAAAGATCAAAAGAGAAAATCTCAGCAATTAGACTCACAGCTCTGTGGATTAGGAGCTCAGTCAATGGTGCTGGAATAAAGCCAAGGCTCTCTAGAGGCAGTGCCTAGGAGTGCAGTGTTTGTGGGGTAAAGAGATTGTGGCTAGTAGAGAATTAGTGATTTTGCAAAAAAGATGTGGAGCCATCATAAGACACAAAGCCTGAAGCCAAGGGCTTGGGCGGGACTCCCAAGTGTGTTGACTGAGGCTGAAAACTAATGGCTGTTAGCTGGGTTTCAGTTTTCAATAAACTGACGACTGAGAGCATAGAGAGAAGAAGGAGTAAATACATTACCTGATGACAAGAATTGAGCCAAATATTCCACTAGTTATGTAACTGGACCTGGGATAACTTCAATATCATCTTTTGAGTTGGACATACTGGTCCTATGTGGAATTTTCACTAAATAGCAGGTAAAGGGTACTATTAATTGCTCCCAGTGAAAGAATTTAAGGTAGTAAATTCAAGAGAGGCTCTTCTGGTCAGCAATGCCTCATCACAAAAAAGAGAAAACAAAACAACAGCACAACCAACCAATACCTTTGAAAGAGACACCAGACAAAATTATGAAATAGCTTACATTCTTGTAATCTAAATATTGAGGAAATCAAAAGTGTAATGATGGTCTAAAGACCGTCATTTTAAGTTTTAACCAAAACTACACAAATGAATACTATATTTTGTCCCAACTTTCTGACCCCTTTTTGTTAATAAAATTATAAGAAGAAAAAAAGTTATTTCTTTAAATAAACAGCAGTTACCACTTCTTTAGTCAGTTCTGCCTTGGGGGAACATCTAAGGAGAATATCAAAAGAATTTGTGTTTCAGATCAAGAAGGAGAAGAGAGTCACAAAAGGCTAATTTGCAACTATGTGTTAGACATAGGAAATATTTCACATTGCTGCTCTATTCATTCCACCACTAAATGGTTGGAATCAAAGGTAGGAGATAAATGATGTGATCTCTAGTCTGTTCTGGCATCAGTGTTTGGAAGAAAATTACTGGAATCCCATCACATGGTTTGCTTTCCTGCATTTACCATTATCCCCAGAAGGTTGGAATTATTTAGAGTGTAAGGGACTTGAAGAAGAATCCAAGGTTGCCATAGAGGATAAATTTCAAATGCTACCATATGACCGATTTCTGGACTGGGAGATCAGTTATCCAGCCTAGACAACTGCAAAATTTAGACAAAGAAATGAGAGAAATACAAACAAACAAACAAACAAACAAAAAAAAACACATAAACCAAAAAATCCCACTCAAACTGAACTTGAAACCTAAATTAAAAATTTTATAAGTGGATCTAATTTTAACAAAAACAGCCGATGGAATCAAAGATTAGAACATAAATTTACTCTAAAAAAACTACAAAGAGCTTAAAATAAATCTAGTCTAATAAACTCATAGTCCAGAGAGACACATTGCAGGTGAAATAGACTCTAGCTTGAACACAGTGACAGAGTGGTGAATTTCAGGAAAATAATTGACAGGAAAATCTTGCCCCGCCCCCCCTGAAAAAATATCAAGAGTGATAAGGATATTTTTTTAAGACAACAAGGGGCAGTCAACAAAAGACAAATAACATATGATTTCACTCATATGTGGAATTTAAGAAACAAAATAGGTGAAAATAGGGAAGGGGAGGAGAGTTAAAATAAGATAAAAACAGAGAAGGAGGCAAACCATAAAAGACTCTTAACTATAGTGAACACACTGACGGTTGCTAGAGAGTACGTTGTTGGAGGGTTGGGCTAAATGGTGCTGGGCTTTAAGGAAAGCACTTGTTGGGAAGAGCACTGGATGTTATATGTAAGTGATGAATCACTAAATTCTACTCCTGAAACCAATACTACACTATATGTTAACTAACTTGAATGTAAATAAAAACCTGGAAGCAAAAGAAAAAAATGTAAACAAGGGACAGACTTTGATATTCCAGTTATATTTAAAGAGAAAGTCACAAATACTATTTGTATACCAAGCAGTGATATTTGTATAGATAATACAATTTGCAGACCAAACAAAACAGAGCAATATTTGTATAGAAAGAATATATGCAAAATTTGAGAAAGACAGCAATTCATAGATTGAATAGTCTGCGAAATAGGCAGGGCAAAGATAAATATACAACCACACATTTTATAGTAAATTTGCATGTCATGACTGATAAAGAGAAGCCATTAAAACCATCTGAAAGAAAGGAACGATTATGCGCAAAGAATTAAGTCAGGCTGACCACAGATTTCCCACCTGACAGATGATAAAGATAAATATCCTCAAAAAGCTAAGAGAACACAGCTTCAAAATTATATCCCATCCAAACTGCCACTCAACACTGAGCAAAATATTAAGAGACGCAAAAATAAGAGAGTTAATACCTTCTGACCCAAACTAAAAGAATTGATTGATAAATGAGAAGATTGTAAACAGGAGAGAAAATGACATAAGAAACACGGTAGAGCACAGAAAGTATATACTAGATAACTTTATTAAGATTGGTTGAAAATTAGTAATAATTATCTTGTGTTTAAAACTATGTAAAAGTGAATCTATATAACAAAATAAATGAGAAAGAAAACTCAAAATGTCATCAATATTCAAGAAATGTGACAAAATTCCCATAATTTTGTTAGGTAAGATTTACAGGTAACTATGTACATGAAAATGTAAGTCTCACTACGAAAATTACTGAAATACACTTTGCATCCTTCCGACCGGAAAAGAGAAGAGGAGGGATGACAAGAACTTTATCAATCCAATCAACATTTAAAAAAAAAGGCAGGGAGGTGTAGAGAGAAAGCAAATAAATAGGAAACATATACTAAATAAGGTGCTATGTAACACATATAGGTGGTGCCTGAGTGGCTCAGTTGGTTAAGCGACCCACTCTTGATTTCGGCTCAGGTCATGATCTCATGGTTCATGAGTTTGAGTCCTGCTTTGGGCTCTGTACTGATAGCCCAGAACCTCCTTGGAATTCTCTCCCTCCCTCTCTCTCCGCCTCTCCCGCGTTTGCACTTTCCCTCTCTCCCAAAATAAATAAATACACTTAAAAAAAGATTTAAGATCATATATAACATATTTTATATTTATAACATTGACTTGTTATATAAAATATATATTACATTAAAAACATCTCCAGCAATACAAAATCTACTATAATCTACTTATGAGGCATACATACAATAAGCACATAAAGATGATAATAGAAGCATGAAAGTAGATATGCCATATGAACATTGGTAAAAAAAAAACCCACAAGGTAGAGCAATATTAATATCAGATAAAAGGTACTTCACGGTGAATGAAGACATAAAGGCACACTAAATATCTTAAGGGTGCTTAAGGAAACTTCAGTGACAATTGCAAAATATATACAAAATAGAACAAAACTAAACTATTATACATCGAAGTTTGTGAAAAACAGCTAATATAGTAATTAGTGGCAAATTTATAACTTTCAATGCATTTATTTGAAAAACAAAATTAAGAGAGGCAAAAGAAAAAAAAGACTGCCTTTATAGTAGAAACCTAAAAATAATGATAACAAGAGCAAAACTTAATGAGTAGAAGAACATTAGGAAAGAAAAGATCAATATATTTTGTACTTTATTATTACCAATCAAGGAAGAAAGACCATGTTTTGATATAGAACAAAAGAGGGATATAAATTTAGTTATAGTAGTTTCTAAAAGTCAAAAGATATTAGTATGAAAATTTTTCTGTCAAAAAATAAAATTGAGGGGCACCTGGGTGGCTCAGTCAGTTGAGCGTCTGACTTTGGCTTAGGTCATGATCTCGTAGCTTGGGAGTTCAAGCCCCATGTTGGGCTCTGTGCTGACAGCTCAGAGCCTGGAGCCTTCTTTGGATTCTGTCTCCCTGTCTCTCTACCCCTCCCCCACTCACACTCCATCCCTCTCTTTCTCCCTCAAGAATAAACACTAAAAAAAAAATTTTTAAATTGATTAATAGAATATTGAGAAAATACAGAAACTATAAAGAGGTACTGAAAAGTAATAGAAACTCTGAGTACTCCAAAAAGAGTGTGAACAAAAATTGAATCTGTAATCATAAGCCTTTTTACTTACAAAAGACATACTCGGCCCAGATGACTTTACTGTCAAGGAACAGATGTTCCTAATTTTATATAATTTCAGACAATAATTTTTTTTTAAAAAAGGAAAGCTATTCAGTTTATGAGGCTAGTATAACTCAATAACAAAACCAGACAAGACAAGCAAAGAATATTTGATACCAATTTTCCTGAACAATGAATGCAAAAAATCAAAATAAAATATTATCACATTAAGTTTTATATTATAACCATATATATGCATATGTGAAAGCATACACATATGCAGACATTTAAACTGTATTCTAACAAATTAGTGCTTAGTCCCAGGAATGCCAAGCAATGTCAATTTCAGATAAAACTATCACTATATCTTGCTGCATAGAGTTTTAAATGTACATATGAGCTCAAAAGAAGCAGATGAAGTATTCAGTAAATTTCAATACTTAAGTCATGACAGAAACTGAAGTGACTTTCAACTGGAAGGGATATTTCTAAAAAAAAATTAATGTTTATTTATCTTTTGAAAGAGAGACAGAGTATGAGCTCAGAAGGGGTAGAGAAAGAGGGAAACAGAGAATCCAAAGCAGGCTTCAGGCTCTGAGCTATCTGCACGGAGCCCAACACAGGGCTTGAACCCATGAGCCATGAAATCATGACCTGAGCTGAAGTCGGGTGCTTAAATGACTGAGCCACTCAGGCACCCTTGGAAGGGATATTTCTTAACCATCTGAAGGATATTTATCAAGAACCTACACAGAATGACATATTTGAGGCCCAAGTCAAAAACTAGATTTTATTCATCCTTCTAATGGGAAGTCTCAAACATTGCATTTAGAGAGTAAAAGACAGAAATGGTGTAAAAAATATAAATTGTTTCTAGTTAAAATGTTATAAATATTTTAGCAAAATATCCAGGAGAATCAACAAATTAAACTATCAAATGTATTTAAAAATATTATTGACTTTTCTAGAATCAGAATCCACATGAAAATTAATAGTATTCCCAGTAGTCACAAATAGAAAGTATAACAGAAATAAAAAGACTGCATTTATAAAAATAACAAACCAATAAGGTACCCAGGAATAAAACTTAAAAATAAAATATATTACTTAATGGATAAAAGTACCCATAAGTATTGTAAAACTTAAAAAAAGAATTTACACGAAGAGTTAGCTATACTATACTCACGGATGGAAACAGCCAACATTAAGATATCAATTATCGCCTATTAATGTACAAATCCAGAAATAAATAGTATTTTAATGAATTTGATATATTGATATTAATGTGCATATGGAAACATAGGGGCTATAAACATAAATTTTGAAGAAAATATGGAAGTGTCGGAAAAGGTAAACTTTTTATCTTTACATTTCTAAAGACACTGTGAAAAGCCACAGTTTTATCA
This sequence comes from Leopardus geoffroyi, assembly GCF_018350155.1. Classification (NCBI taxonomy): domain Eukaryota; kingdom Metazoa; phylum Chordata; class Mammalia; order Carnivora; family Felidae; genus Leopardus; species Leopardus geoffroyi. The sequence continues at coordinate 127,821,502 of NC_059337.1, forward strand.
AAGCGTGGCATTGGCAGAATTAGAGCAAGTAGACCAATAATTAGATTTATTAAAACCCCCTATAATTTTATATGCATCAAAGGTAATCACTGCCAGTTGATGAGGAAAGGTTGCTATGTTCAAGTAAAACTTCTGGCACGTTCATTGTGAGAAAGCTAGATTCTATTTTATCACATGCACAAAGATAATTCCAGATTTCACACTGAGCTATAAATTAAAAAATGAAATTTTAAAATTTTAAATAAAAATATATAGAAAAATATTTCATAATGTCGAGTTTGGAAATTCTTTAAACAACACCCAAGAAATACAAACCATAAGGTAGATACATTTGGCTGCATTAAAGTTGAAACTACCATACCTCCAAAGACAGGACTAATGCTATTTAAGAACACGGTAGAACGCACTGCAAAAATACTTGCCGTCCGTTAACCAATAAAGGATTAGTATTCAGATGTTACAATTAACATTCAAAAATCAAAGAGATTGGGGAGCCTGGGTGGCTCAGTCGGTTAAGCATCCAAGTTCCGCTCAGGTCATGATCTCTCCCTTGATGAGTTCAAGCCCCACATTGAGCTCTGTGCTGACAAATCAGAGCCTGAAGCCTGCCTTGGATTCTGTGTGTCCCTCTCTCTCTGCCCCTCCCCCACTCATGCTCCCCCCCATCTCTCTCTGTCCCCAAAACAGATAAACATGAAAAACAAATTTTAACAAAAATCAAAGAGATGGATATATTTGTAAGTAAAATTACAGAAATTTGTTATTAATTAAATAGAAAAATTAAGAAGAAGCAAAGTATATTAATAGATGCTTAACTTAAATAATTAGAAATTTAAGTCAGTAATTAGAAAATAATTAGAAACCACATAAAATAATATTTTATATTTACTGGAGTAAAACCTACATACCTCCAAATATTAATAAAAATGTGAAAAAGCAAACTTCCTACTCTTTTAATCATCTGGAGCACAATTTGGAAATATCTAATGCATTTAAAAAAAGAATACCCTTCTCATCAAAATTGTACTTTTAAGTAGAGATGTCACATACACATGCATGAAGAGAATAAATATGTTTCTACAACTTTTGTAATAGTGAGAGCTCCAAGTCTTTAAAATACCCATTAACTGAATAAGTATTAAAAATATATATAAATAATTACATGTACATAAATTATATAAACACATATACAAATAATTATATGTACATACATGTATGTATGTATGCACACATTTATACATATATATGTAAACATGGTATTAATTACTTATATGTGACATTATAAATAGCTCAAACTGAGCACATATTTTACATAAAAAGCAAGCCACGTTAAGATGTACAGTATAGTATCTTTCCTACAAAGCTTTACAAATACAAAATAACATAATGTTTTCAATGCATACATATATATGATGTGATAATATAAACATGAATAAGTTTGATAAACTTCAAACTTCTAATACCTATAGGTATTAAAGAGCAGTATTCAATAGATTTACCCAGTGCCTGTAATATTCTACATCATTAAAAATATGAATTGATTTTAGCAACATATTAAAATCTAGTAGAATTATAAGTATACAGATGATCTATACATTTTAAATTTTCTTTTTATTTTAGAATAGATTTAAGACTTATTTTACAAATGGCAAAAATAGTACAGAGAATTCCTGAATATCTCACTCTGTTCTCCCTATTATTAATAACTTATAATAGTATGGTAAGTTTTTAATAATTGATTAACCAATATTATTTTATTATAATTTTTAAAATAATTTTTTAATTAGTAAAAATCAATTTTATTCAGATTTTCTAAGTTTTTATTAATTTTCTGGAATCCCATCTAAGATCCAAATTACATTTATTTGTCATGTCTCTTGACGTTTTTGTGTGACAGTTTCTCAGACTTCTCTTGTTTTTGTTGACTTTACAGTTTTGAAGGATACTGACAGGGAATTATAGTATAATTAACCTGTACTGGTAAAGTTTTCTTATGACTTAGAATAGATTATAGCTTTGGGGAAGGAAAATCATAGAGGTAAAGCACCGTTCTTATCATATCATTACAAGGATACCTGCTATTAAAACGACACCACCATTGGGGCTCCTGGGTGGCTCAGTTGGTTAAGCATCCGACTTCGGCTCAGGTCATGATCTCACGGTTCATGGGTTTGAGCCCCGCGTCGGGGTGCGTACTGATAACTCAGAACCTGGAGCCTGCTTCACATTCTGTGTCTCCCTCTCTCTGGCCCTCCCCTGCTCGAGCTTTGTTTCTCTTTCAAAAATAAACAAACACTAAAAAAAAAAATGATGCCACTGTTGATGCAAATTTCATCACTTAGCTGAGCTGGTATTTGTCAGCTTTCAACACTATAGATTTATTATTTGTTACCTATTCCCATGCTGTACTCTTTGGAAGTTAGTATGTGTCGTCCACACTTAAGAAGTATGGAATTATGTTCTACCTCCCAGAGTGCAGAGTTATCTATATAAATTATTTGGAATTCTTCTGTGTAGGAATTTTGTCTATGCTCCCCATTTATTTATGTATTCAATCCCTTATTTATATCAGTGTAAACTCATGAATATTTATTTTATTCTTTGGGTAACAATATTTTACTTTTTTTTTTTTTCAAATGGCTCCAGCTTTGGTCATCAGGAGCTCTTTCCTTTGGCTCTTGTGTCCTTTGAAATATCCCCATCATCATTGTGTGCTTGTAGGTGCATGACTTGGTACTTCCTTACTATGGTGGCTATGAAGATAGTGTAGGTTCATCATGTCAGTCACAAATACTCTCTCACTATTATGTATTCTCTCTCACTTCTCACTACTACATTTTTGAATCAATGAAAGTCTTTGTTAGTGAAATAAAACCAGAAAAGTAAATTTAAAATATTCACATTGGAAAGAAAGAAATAAAACTGTCCCTCTCATTCACAGATGATCTATCTATGAAAAACAAACAAAAATACAACCCCTCCAACAGTAAAATAATTTCTGGTACTAATAAGAAATTGCAACATCATGTATGATTAACACACAAAATTGCTATATACCAATAGCAAACAAAACTTTTTATTTAAAGTTTAAAACTTTTGGGGCGCCTGGGTGGCGCAGTCGGTTAAGCATCCGACTTCAGCCAGGTCACGATCTCGCGGTCCATGAGTTCGAGCCCCGCGTCGGGCTCTGGGCTGATGGCTCAGAGCCTGGAGCCTGTTTCCGATTCTGTGTCTCCCTCTCTCTCTGCCCCTCCCCCGTTCATGCTCTGTCTCTCTCTGTCCCAAAAATAAATAAACGTTGAAAAAAAAAAAATAAAGTTTAAAACTTTTTAAATACCACTTGCAATACAATTAAAAAAAAAGAATTACTTAGATGTAAGTCTAATATACTAAGAAGTAAGCAAGTAGATATAAATAGATCTGTTTGCAAAAACTAAAACTCTACAGGACGAAATCAAAGCATATATAAATAAAGGGACAGATATTCTATGTTCCTAGTTTGGAAAACCTTCGATAGACTCACATGTAAAAGCATAACACACTTGTGGAACTAGAAGAAAACTGTCATTCCAAATCACCCATTGAGCTCGCTCAGCCTTCAATTAGATAGAATGATAGTACTTATGACACTTAGAAGTAAATATGGTCTTTTTTTAACTTCTAGCTAGCTGGAAAAAAATTGTTTTACTTTGAATTACTTTTGAGCTAATTATTAGGATTCCCCAGGTGGGCAATAGTTATACGATGTATTCTATACCGAGTTTTAGCAAAGAAGATTAATGACGATGTGTACACTTCTATCAGAATTCACTTAGTTTACAAACTATTATTGGAAAAATATTCACATTTCGTTCATCTGACAAACAGCTGGTGTTTCCGAATATATTTAAAAATTAATGCAGTAATAGTGAAAGGAAAAATAAGGGCGGCCTGAGTGGCTCTGTTGGTTAAGGAACCGGCTCTTGATTTCAGCTCAGGTCGTGATCTCCTGGTTGTTGGAATCGAACCCCATTTTGGACTCTGGACTGACAACACAGAGCCTTCTTGGGATTCTCTCTCTTCCTCTGTCTCTCTGCTCCTCCTCTGTTTGTTCTCTCTCTCTCTCTCTCTCTCTCTCTCTCTCTCAAAATAAATAAACATTAAAAAATAAAATGAAAAATAAAATTGAAAACAAATGGAGAAATTGAATACAGACTTCACAAAAGAAACCATGTGACTGGCCAATAAAATCATTAAAATATCTCAGCATCATTATTCTCCAGGGACAAGCATAGTCATGTATTCCCACAATATGCCGACTAGAAATAATAAAATTAAAACTTTGGAAATGCTAAATGTTGGTGAGGACATAGGGCAACTTCAGTTCTCATGCTTTCATAGTAGGATTGTAAAATTGCATGACCACTTTGGAAAAATGTTTGGAAGTTTCTCTTATGGTTAAATATGAACTACTCTGTGATCCATAATGCTTAAAATCTGCTTTGATATGTGTAAATTATACTTCAATTAAATAAACTATGTAGTGGGGAAAAAAGGAAGAAATCTCTCCCAAATACCCTGTCCAACTTTTCCTAATTTAATTTCCTAAAGCACATTCCTTTAGAATAGAACTTAAATAGGATGTTGTATATAAAAAGTGTGTATGTAGGGGTGCCTGGATGGCTCAGTCGGTTAAGCATCTAACTCTTGGTTTCCGGTCACAATCTCATGGCTTTGTGGGATTGGGTCCCACACTGGGCTTTGTGCTGGCAGCACAGAGCCTGCTTGGGATTCTCTCTCGCTCTCTCTGCCCCTACCCCACTGGTGCTGTCTCTGGCTCTTTCAAAGTAAGTAAATAAACTTAAAAAAAAAAAAGTGTGCACTTAGTAAGGAGTGAGCAGGTAGTACATGTTAACCTGGATTTGCAAATTTGGTTCAAAAAATAAAAATTTCTCATGAATTGTTTTAATTCACAAAATGTAAAGCCTGGTGTTAATTACGCTACATTAAGAGAACAGTTAATAAACACGCAATGGCAATAGCTTTGAGTTTCCATTTACTTAAAATTCATTTAAAAGTAATAATGATGAGTACCTTATAAGTATGATTCTAAATGAATCGTTTATACCAGTTCTCCTAAGGTGTGAAAGAAGCAGTATTTTAGAAGTTATATTTATTTAAGTAGGTCCATAGTCTTTGAACACAAAGGTAGTATCATAAGTGGTACTATCAGATTTGACCAGTGATAGAAGCTTTACTTTATTATAGTAACAAAAATAATTCTACCCATTCCTGTGACTAATCCAGATACCAGTTCTCACTTTTTCTTCATTATTTTAAATATTTAAACAAAAAAAGGAAAAACAATTCTACATTCATAAATTGTTTCCATATGCAAATGCCTCTTTGTCTTTAAATGTTCTATGAACTTATAAATTATAAAATAATTTTCTATATATTGTTTTATATTTTGTCAGTAGTGTGCATCATGGAATTGAAGATTAACTTCCTACAGGGAGGAAAGGTCCTAAGAAGATGTAGCTTGTGGCTCATGTATTTCTTCAGTAGACAGTAACTGGGAACCTAGTGCTATGGTGTGTACAGCCAATAGAGAGCAGACCCCTAAAATGTAGATTTTAGATTTAGCAATATAGTGATATGTAAACAATAACAAATATGGACATGATAGCAAGTTAGGACAGAAGAGAGTTTGGTTAATTTTGAGGGTAGGGAGTTGGTGAAAGCCATCTGCACAGAAAGGAAGAAGAGAGAATTGTCAAACAAGGAAAGTTCATTCGACAACCACTCTACCTGTTGAGGACTAGGGAGCCAGAGTCCCTGAAATCAATGTGCTTATAATATGGGATATTTTGGAGATATTTCTTCCTTTTTTCCCCACTACATAGTTTATGTAATTGAGGTATAATTTACACACATCAAAGCAGATTTTAATCAATGTGCTTATTTTATAGGATAGATGATTGTTGCAAGGGCCCCATTCTTCACATGTGTCTCCCAACGAGGATCACAGAGTTTGGAACATGAGAATGATTTGATGCTATTTGAATTAGTACATCTAATCCTTCCCTTTGGGTCCTTGGATATTTTCATCAGATGAGATGTAAACTGACATATCAGTAAAGTTATTGTCTCTAATGACAGAAACTAAATAGAAAATTTCTCTGCATTGTTGTAATGCGGCTTATTCCAGATCCTCACTCATTTTCAGGAAAACTCAGACTGGTTTGAGAGTGATGATCTGTTGAGAGAGATCCAGGAAGGCACAACTCTGATGGGCAATTAGGTGCGAAAAGTGTGGCCAGGTTGAACTTCAGAGACTTGAGTGGTTTGTAACTAGAGGGTGTTTGATGGTCGAAAAAGTCTCATTTCACAAATGTTACAGCAAAATTCAAGTCCTGAAATGTTCGTGAAGTTTTTCTTTCCCTTTTTCCCAGAATTCCCCAAAGATTACCTAGAGGTAGATTTTGATCTGTCAAAGACTTTGACCTATGACCCTCTCTCACTTTTAAGCTTTCTCTCTCTGCCAGCAGCTTAGACATGCAAGGAGAATACAATGAATTTCTAAAATGAAAACAAAAACAAAAACAACCCACAGTGGTTGTTCTGTTTACACTAGTGTGTTTTTGCATAGACATTTGGATTTGAGAAGCTTTCAATTCTCTTCACAGGTAAATACCAACCTGTTCAATCAATGTTACACCATGAAGAGGGGCAGATTTTGATAGAAACGTCAGACTGTCTGGCTTTAGGTCTGAAAGTTGCTTGTATCCACTAACTTGGTACTGCAATCTGGATCTTTGAGCTATCTATTAAATTTCAAAAGTTTGTTTATATCGTCCATGAATCGTGGCATATTATCCAGTGTTTAGGGGCAAATGTTATATGTTTATAAAAAGCATATTAAGACTATTTTTATTTCAAGGAGTGTTTTTAGATTTTCTCTTACTTTGGAGATAAATATCATATTCAGTTTCAAATCTAACTTTACACATGTAGAATAAATAAACTTTCCTATTCAGGCAGTCAACACAGTGGGACTATTTAACAAAAGTGTCTGCCCAGGATTGTGAAATTAGGGCCATTTCACATAGGATTTGTCTATCTGCAAATCAGCATTTGCTAAACAAACACGGATAAAGGAAATGGAATCTAGAGAAACGGGAGAAAATCATGTGTCCCTCTGTTAACTCAAAGTTGATGTCATCAATTTTCCTCTTTCTTGAACCCACAGCTTGCAGTATTAACTTATTTCTGGAATAAAGGGATATTCAGAGGTTCTACATAGAAGGTAAACTGAAACTTTAATACTCTCCGTACATGGTTTAATCCAAGGATCTTGAAAAACAATTTCTAGGATTTTAGGAGCTTTCTCCTTTTTGAGTTTTGATGACGCATATTCATCTGCCTTACCACAATTTCTGCTCTCTCCAGGGATTTATTTCTGCCATTTTCCATTAACTATTTCCTAGTCATCCTAAGTAAGGACTTTGAAACATTTTCATTTGTCAATTTTGTCAGAAGCAATAGACCCAGAGGGGAGTATGTGGCTAAAACAACTTTTCAATTGCTAAAGAAATTTCCCTTTTGATCATCTATACCGGATTTGTCCTTCCTAAATTGCCTTTATAATATTTTTATATATAATACAAGATACTTTCAGATTTTTGAAATGACTTAAGGAAATTATGTAGCTTTAATTTCCTCCTGAATGTGTATGCGTGGGTCCAAAGAAAGCATATAATTTCAATGTTAGAAACAATTTTTTGAAATTGAAGTTGGGTTCCCCCAAATTTTTATGCAGGAAAAAGTGTTTAAATCACAGTAAGAACTCAAATGATTTGGCTTTTTCTTTTATTTTTTTCCAATGAAACATAATGTGCCATAGACCTAAGTGAAATTGATATTTCATTGAGTATCTTCTACATACTGTGCTCTGTATTAATCAATCTCCTTTAACCCCACAACAATATTCTGAGGTAGGTATTATTATTTTTATTCTGTACTTGAGAAAATTGAAACAGATAAATCCAGTGATTTGCTAAACAGTATGGGATATGTGGCATTACAGAAATTCAAACTTTTTATTTTAGTGCTTACCCTCTGTGCTAAATCTTCTTCTTGATAATGGCTCAAAAAATTACTGGCAGATATGGCAAACAAAAATAGCATTCTGAAATACTCTACTTTGAGTCTCCTTTACTACCATGTATGTATATCCTTCCTAAAATTACTTCTTTAAGTATTCAGCTACCAAATGATCTAGACTTATTCATCTCCTATTCACTCTTCAACTTACTTAGAATTGTCTTCAGTACTTATCACTGTAGTGAACTGCTCTTGAATGCCGTTTTGTGTTCAAATATCATGGGTAATTCTCAGTCATCATTTGTAACTTCTTACATCTTGAAATATTTTCTGCAGTATGATTATGACACCACACTTCCCTTTACTAACCTTCTTGTGTAGTATCTTTTTATTTTCCTGAAAACCAGTGATTCTGCCACCTCCACTAAACCTGGAGATATTGGATGACACAAGTCTTGGACTTGATGATTCATCTTCCACTTATCTCTCTGGATGCACACATCCAGTTCTAGAATTTTAAATGCTCTTTATAAAGGGATCACTACAAATTTACAACTCTAATCAGACATCATGTTTCAATGTTTCGGATCCAGTCCGAATGGCAAGGTTGCTTAATATTATTGCTTAAATATAATAGATATCATATCATGCACATGCTCCAAAGCAATACAAACACATCACTGCCCAGTGGTTTCTATAGAAATTAAATACATAGCCATTTATCCAGTTATGCAAACTCCAAACTCAAGAGTCTTCCTCGATTCCTCTCCTCTCCTCATCCCATATATCCAATTCATCAACAAATACTTTTATTTTGTGTTTCCAGAATGTATCCCAATCATGTTCATATCATCTTCAGTGCCACTGACACATTTCTTGTTCAAACTACCATCATGTGGCCATGATCAACAATTGAGAATAATTGGTCTTCCTGTCTCGTTTCCTGCCTCGTTTTCTATTGCTGATGTAACAAATAATCACAAACTTATGGTTTAAAACAATACCCATTTATTAGCTCAGAGTTTTGTAGGTCAGATGTACAGGAAGGACTAACAAGTTTTTCCTCTTACAGTCACAAAAGGTGGAAGCTAAGGTGTTGGTCAAACTGGGCTCTTATCTGCAGGCTCCAGAGAAGAATATACTTCCATGCTCATTCAAATTACTGGCAGAATTCAGTTCCTTGTGGTTGTAGGAATGAAGTCCCTGTTTTCTTGCTGGCTTCAGCCATGAACTGCTCTCAGCTTCTACAGACCCATCTGCATTACTTTACATATGGTCCCCTTCATCTGTAATTCAACAAAAATGACTCCAGAGGTCATATTTCTGGATTCTCATACTTCTCATATTCTGTGTACCTGTGACTTGCCCTTTGTGGCAAACCAGAGAAAAATGTTTTTAAAGGGCTCAAATGAATAGATTAGGCGCACCTATATAATACTTTTATTTTAAAAAGAATTTATTAATAACTTTAATTATGAGTAGAAAGTCCCTTTGGCCACATACCAAGATAATCACAACAACAATGGCCAGGGGCAAAGGTTATGGGACCCTCTAGAATTTTGCTTACCATACTTCTACTCTTGCTTCTCAGCTACATGTTTATTATTTACAGAGCAGCCAAAATCGTAAGTTTACAACATAAAACATATGTATCATTCTCCTACTTTAAGCCCATTTGTTTCTTTTTCAATTTATTGTTTCTGAGCTCTAAAACAATCCCTCTTCTTTTTTTCTTTTTCTCTAGTGAATAAAATCCCGATTAGATAAACATAGGTTTGTAGCTGATATGCTTTGTGAGCTTTGACAGAGAACAACCTGTCTGAATTTAGCTTTGGCCATCAATACAATTTTATGCCATGTGGTTATTTGGGGACATACAGGAGATAATGTGTAACACATATACAGCAATTAACAAAAATCCTGGCTTACTGCACCCATTCATTAAAAGTTATAATACAATCCAATCATCCCAACCTCTCCCCAACTTCGTTTATCTACCTGAGACCTGACAATGATGATTTTTTTATCCTCTCTATATTTGTCCAAATGGCTGTCTAGAATGAGCTGTCTAAATAGTAGATATAATATTGGGGAAAGCAGATATTCTTTCGGTAAATATAGAGTAAGTAATTCTCTGAAGCACTGTTCTAAGTCCTGTGAAAATCACAAAGATAACACAACTGTGCCCTTCAAGAGGTTGGACTATAGTGGTAATGAAAGCAATTAGAGATATTGTGAAATAAATTGACATCTCTGCGTAAGCAGAACCATGGTCTAGTTTCAGACAATAGGCATGTCTGTCTCCAAAAGGCATCTTCCCATATGTGGCCATTTATTTAATTTTGATTTGTGGTGGAAGAGATTATCTGAAATGAGATTTATTAGAGATGTAATAGAGTAAGCTAGGTAGTATGAATATACCCTACTGTTTTCCAAAAAGAAAAATGTCACATGAGCTTAAACCACCATTGTAGATAGTCATTGGGAAATGATGATTCTAATTCATTAAATATGTTTCTCATAATTGCTATTTAGTTAATGACTGTAGTTAAATAAGACACTATCATAAGACACGGTATGTTAGATACTCATTATTTAAAGCATATGTTTTAAGACTAAGCAATTCTAAAACAAGCTATTCACCTCTTAAATAAATAGATACATAATAATTCACGTGTGCATAATTAACAATAACCAGTTTAGTAAGCTATATTATAAGGTCAAACCAATAAAAATAACAAAAAAAAATGCTGTGTTCAATTTCCCAGATGTTATTTATATGTTCCGACTTTTCTCATTGAATTCATCATAAAATAGAACACACTCACTTGTGATTGCCACATTTGAACTGAATACAAGCACTAAGTTTATTCACAACAATAGCTCTTAAAAGAGATGCTAAGTAAAAACATGTGTTCCAGAGGTTTAGTCTTTGACTATTTATTCATCCTTAAAGTTCGTCCTTAAACTTAAGTGACAAAAATGTCAGCAAAGCTGGTCTTTGAATATAATTATTTGCAAGTCAAAAGTTGATCATGATTTCACTGGGGTTCATACTCATCCAGTCAGTGAAAAGTAGACTTATTACTATCTACTCCCCCTTGTGGCCTTTAACTTTATCGTGAAATTAGGTGCTATGTGTTAAAGGTAATATCACTACAGTGGTTAAGTTCTTGGAAGGCTCCAGAGGATGATTACAATGTGGCAAACTGCATAATTGAAAGAGAACTATCAGGATAATTGAAAGGTTCCCTATCAGGTCAGACTACTATGTACCCCTATTTGTGCTCTCCCAGTACCTTGGTTTAGCCATGTATTCAAAATGATCATTATGATTGTATCATTATTTGTTTGTAGCACCTACTAAAGTATAAATACAAGAAACATGTCTTATTTACATACATAATTTTAGTGATTTAAAATGCATCGTTGGAGTTTTAGCAGGTACAAAATGAATGTTCATTAAATGAATCATTGAATGAAGCATGTAGTCTTCTCATTTGGAAGGAAAGTGGCAAATAATTTAAACTAGTTGTGTCTCAGTTTTAGCATCTATTAAAAAGGTAGTTAAATCAGTAAGCTTTAGCTTAATGCATCTAGAGTAAGATTATTTAATCAAGTCACATATCTTTATGAATTTTCCAGTTTTAAATAGACGTTTCTCCATTTTATTTATTCACATTTCTAATACCCTTGCATTCTGAGATTTCTTTTATTACTTCACAGACAGATGGTGTCTGGATATTCACAATTGGAAGAGATTGTCCTTGGGTAGGATCTTTGCATTAGAAAAACTAAAATGATCCAGGGTACTTTTATGAGGAAAATATTAGGCATATTGGGAATTCCTATTGTTTTAATGGAAAGATTTATGAAAAAAAATTAGGTTTTTTTTTTTCTTTCTATTTTGCTTATCTGGGTTGATGAGTTTAAAAAAAGATACAGTAATTTAGGGGAGAAATATTTCTAGAAATAAAGTTTACGTTTGGCTGGAGAAATGTTTGTCTTACATCCTTTAGTAAGAATGGATCTGGGGATCCAATCGATCTCATATTTCAATTACTATTATTACTAAATTGTCGATTGGGAGATACAGAGTGGCAGAATAATATCTTGGTCTATATCATTATACTCTTAGATATAAATAGTACTCTTCACTTGTCTGCCTCCAGAATTCCTCCCAACTGATACTCAATACCCAGTATTCGACCAATAGCAGCAGTTACCTTCTAAGAAATCTCAGTTTCTCCCATTTCTTAAAAGAAAACTGCTCTGCTGATTTTTAGCACATTTTGTACCTAATGCTTTTCAGTAAATCTGAGTTGGTTTCCCACAATATGGTACTGCACACCATTTGCTTACATTTGTATTCGCCTAATTATAGCATCTTGCTTGAATCTGCCCTTAAGCCTTGACTTATCCTATTTATTTCCTTACTTTAAATATTCTCATTTCTCTCTCTTACATACTGAACTCTCACTTAGCCAATAATAGCCTATTCAACTTCCACTCTTCATTTAAATAATTTCTCTATCTAAATCAGTTCAATTCTTTCTTCAGTGCTATCTCATTCAGAACCAGATGGTTGACACTTAATATTTCTCAATTTGTTAGGAAAAATTCCTGAAGACATGAACTGAACCCTGCACTTACAATTGTTTGTGTCTCTCCCATTTTTTTTCCTAAATACTCATGAAATACTTTGTAATGAATGACAATTAGCAGAAATCATAATAACCCCATCAAAGAATCAATCTCTATTATTATTTGTAATTGACTGAAAATGGGAAAAGTGCAACACTGGTGTTTATTCAAACTAAAATCTCTATTTCATGAGGTAAGAAAGAAATATGTGTCGTAGTCTAGTCAAACTAACAGAGAGCACTTCAGGGAAAGTTTTGTTCAAAATTACATTTTATCATTCCAAATTCCCCCGAACCTTGTGATTTTTCTCATAGAGTTTTGAAAAAAAATTTTTTTTTGTTTCATGTAGGTTTCCTTTTTAATAGATTCAGCTAATGACACCTTTGCAAGCACACATACACTAATTCACAGACATATATACATAGACATTCACAAATTAAGAGGAAAGAAATCCAAAAGATATTTACATTTTTTCCCATTTGAAAATTAATCTTTAAGTACATACATGATTGCATCATTAGCATCTTCATTATCATCATCATAATAATCATCGAAGCTAGCATTTATTGTGGGCTTACTGTATGTCAGAGTCCCAATCCCCTTACTCATATATCATCTTAATTGATTTTTATTTTGCTTATGAGGCAGACAATATTACTATACTTATTTTATAATAATGAATATAAAAACAAGAGGTCAGCTTTTTGCTCAGGATCATACAGCTATTAAGTGATACATGTGGATTTAAATTAAAAAACAGTTGTAAAGGATAGCTATTTTGATTATTATCGCTATTGTTGTTATTAAAATTCTAATTTTTGAAATTCCCAGAAGCATCACTTTAAGAGGCCAGACTTATGTATCTCATGTTTATGTATCTCATGGACACATCTGCTACATGTGAGGATATGATGCAAAGAATGATACCCAATACCTTGAAATTTCATAACATTAAAAATTATCATCTTGGCTGTGGAGCATATTATTACAGTAAAATGAGGCCTTTTAAGAGAAAAACACCCCTGATGGTTGATTTGATTGTTTTTGCAAATTTTTTTCAATTCCACCTAAGTTTAGGTCATATTTTAAATGTTTTTTTTTTTAAACTGCTTATCTTTAGGGTGCCTGTTGGTTGAGTGTCCGACTTCAGCTCAGGTCATGATCTCAGGAGTTCGAGCCCTGCGTCTGCTCTGTGCAGACAGTTCAGAGCCTGGCCCCTCCTCGAATTCTGTGTCTCCCTCCCTCTCTGCCTCTCCCCTGCTTGCACTCTGTGTCTCTCTCTAAATAAGTAAACATTAAAAACAAATTAAAAAAAATAATAAACTGCTAATCTTTTATGCATTTTGCACACCTATCACTTTGTTTGCTCTGCAGCAATCTTAGTAACCACGAATGCCTCTTTCAGAGAGGAAACCTTTCTTTTCTTTTTTTTTTTCTTTTTTTTTTTTTTTTAGATTTTTAAAATATTTATTCTTGAGAGAGAGAGAGAGAGAGAGAGAGAGAGAAAGTGCAAGTGGGGGAGGAACAGAGAGAGAGGGAGACAGAATCCGAAGCTGACTCCAGGCTCCCAGAACTGTGAGCACAGAGTCCCAAGTCGGGCTCAAACCCATGGACTGGGAGATCATGACCTGAGCCAAAGTCAGATGCTTTTACTGACTGAGCCACCCAGGCGCCCCATGGAACCTGTCTTTTCTCCTGCCTACAGTAACTTTCCCGTAAAATCTGCGTTGTTTTCCTTGATTCCCCTTTCCTTGACTTTAATTTTAGGGGCACCTGATCATAGATAAGCCAAAGCCAATCAATTCCTTCCCAGGGGCACTGACACCAGATAGTTGTCAGAGCAGTGTTTTCTCCTATTCAAAAGGGGTTGGTGTGCGGGGAAAATCAAGCCTACACAAGCTGAGAAGAAAAAGAGAATTCTGAAGGCATTTAAGTCCTTCAGGGTACTATTCATTTGGGTCAAAGTAGCAACTTGTGCTGTGTGGACTTTCACTATTGAGCCTTACCTCATGGTCTGTGACACTTTTCAATATCCTAATTCTATAGCATTCTTTACCTCTCATATGTAACTGTATTTTTGTTTTCGTCTAATTAAATTGATTTTTTATTGCCTGAAATAATCTCAATTTTTAAAATGCTTAAATGAAGGACTATAGTTTATTCTATTCAAACCTAGATATCAGATACTTAACACAAGTTTGTTAAGTTGAATTTTTTAAAACTGATTGGATTTAAGACTGAGATTTACTGGGGTTGAAGGGGCTGAGGAAGGAGAAGACCTAATAGTTTTCTTTGATTTATAGCTTTCTTTTATTTCCAAAATAACCTTAACAGAAAAGGAAATTACAAGCTTGTACAGAAAGACACTCGACTATTTTTACTGGATTGCATTGCTATAGCTCAGCAATAAAAGGAGGCTTTCAATCTATTAGGAAAAAAATAAATATAAAAAAGAACTGTTGGAACCTGAGCAGTTATACAAAGCAGAAATTGGCTTGGCCAGTCCACTCAAATGCTGTTGCTTTTATTGGAAATGGTTTCTTTTTTCAGTAAGTGCATTTTTCAGTTGCTGAGCCTAGACCTGCAGCTACAGACCTTTGGTTGAGAAAATGGTCACACAGAGACACTGCCAGGGAATTTTTCATAGGAGTGAATCTGGGGAAGAAAGCATGAGCATCAAGCAGTGGGATTGTTTATATAAAAATTCGCATGCACTGCTTTATGCTGTCAGTGGTTAAAAGCTTTTCTCTGTAAGAAAATCCATCCACTTTGAGCCCAGTGTCTTTCTTTCTTTGTTAGAGAAGGGAAAAAGGAAAAAAAAAGCAACAAACCCAAAATCTTGGCTCGTTTTCAGACATATTCTGGTGAGCTACTCAGTGCACTAGTTTGAATGGTAACCCACCCCTGGACCACAAATGGCAATTCAGGAACTGATCATTTTGAATTATTCATAGAGCAGTCAAACTTGACATTCTGCACATTGTGTTTGAGAATAGAAGAACTGAACAGGAGACCTGCAGCGGTCATTACTAAGAAGCAATTGCTGCTGTTCACATGATTACTAGCCCCCACCCAGAAGGAGTAATCAAGTCTCAAAAGGGACTGCTTTCCTTTTGAAAGGGTTCCATACAAATGTCTTTGTGAAATATAACAATTTTAGGTGCTATTTATTTTGCATTCTTTTCAATTTATTGGGCATTTTACAGTGGATTTTCTTATCATATTACATTCCAGGCCGACCTTAGGGTGTGGTCGCAGATGTCTTTTAGAAGCTATATCCTGAATGAGACATGTGTGAATCAGTTAACTCCTAATTGTCCTACATGGAGGTTGGTGAATGTCTTTCTCTCTTCATGTACTTTCTTCATAAGGTTTCAAATAAAAGGTAGAAAGGAGAGAGGAACTGTTATATGAAGAAGAGTATTCTTAGCAAGAAACTTCCAAAGTGCTGAGTTAGAGACATTTAAGCAAATCACTAAGGACATCTGGACTCAGCAGCATACACATCTCAATAACATTGGATTGCGTGATATATAATCTTAATGACTGTGGCTTGAATTAAGCACACACACAGTTTCTTACTCACAAATCTCAAGGTCCCCCAGTAATTTACTCAAATAACTCTTTCAGTGTAAGGTGACTTTTGGTTAGATGCCAGGTTGTATCAAATAGGGTACTCCAGGGGCCAAAGTGTTAAGTTTGCTATGTAAAAAGATTCAGAGATTATGGTCAAATTTAGGTACTCAAACAAATCTCCTGTACTTCCACTGTTGTCTGAAAAACTAAAAGCTTAATGCCTTGAGACAGATCTGATGCCTGTTTAATGCAGCTCTAGATTGCGCTTTTTAAAAAAGTATAAAAATCTATACTTTTGGATTTTGGGGGTTTATAGTAGAATGCGGATGAGGCCTGATGTAAAATGGTGTACATGAACTTTGGATTTACCTAAATGCTCCTATCAGCTATGACCTCTGTTAGCACTCACACCCAGCTCAGTTCTCCAGCTCCAGGGGGGTACTTAAAACTTAGAAAGTTTTGAGAGGCCAACATCACTTAGGAAAAATATATATTTTTCTACCAGTAAGAGTAATCTTTCCTTAGTTTATATCTTGAGATTTTATGACATATATATTAAGATTGCAAGTATTTTAAGCAGCTATCGGTCATTTATTTATACTATAGTTAAAATGAATTCCAGATCTTTTTTTAAAAAATAAATGCTTATAGTGGAAAACCATGGAGAGGTCTTTTTCTTTCTTTCTTTTTTTTTTTTTTAAGAGTTTACTTATTGGGGCGCCTGGGTGGCGCAGTCGGTTAAGCGTCCGACTTCAGCCAGGTCACGATCTCGCGGTCTGTGAGTTCGAGCCCCGCGTCGGGCTCTGGGCGGATGGCTCAGAGCCTGGAGCCTGTTTCCGATTCTATGTCTCCCTCTCTCTCTGCCCCTCCCCCGTTCATGCTCTCTTTCTGTCCCAAAAATAAATAAACGTTGAAAAAAAAATTAAAAAAAAAAAAGAGTTTACTTATTTATTTTTGAGGAAGAGAGAAAGCGTGAGTGGGTAAAGAGGCAGAGAGAGAGGGAAAGAGAGAGAATACCAAGTAGGCTCCACACTGTCAATTCAGAGCTGATACAAGGCTTGAACCCATGAACCATGAGATCGTGACATGAGTAGAAGCTGGATGCTTAACCGACTGAGCCACCCAGGTGCTCCTGGAGAGGTCTTTAACGAAAGACAAAAAGGAAAATTTAACGAGGAAGAAAAACATCAAGGAAAAGATTTAAAGAGGATTCGGAAAGTGTCCTAAATCATAATTGTTCCTCCTTGGAAACTGCACACATGTGATTATAAATCTATTGGGTTTGCTTTTATTTCTATTTAATTAAAAGAAATAGGTATATAATGATGAAAACTAATGAAAGAGTATACCTCTTTTGAAAAGGGAAGCATAATAATATGTAACTCTCCTACAGGTGAGGAGTTGGAAACATAATCTTTTATTACTCAATTTACCCTGTCCTGAAAGACCTTGGATGTTTCCTTTCCTCACAAAGTTCATCTCCTTTCCCATCATTCTTTCCCATCATGCTCTACTCCCACTTTCTCTCTTTCTGCCTTTCAAATGCGCAAGAATCATCCTCATTTATGGTCCTTTGTGTTGCTTGGCTGTCTGCTTAAAAAACTGTACTCCATCATTAGGGCATCAAGCCTACCGTTCTTTAACATGTATATATCAAATCAGTGTCGTCTCCTAGGAGACATCTCTTTTTGATGACTCTAGTTAAAACACAATCTTGAGTTCCTATGTCCGACTGACATATTTTATTTTTTAGAAATCGTACCACTGTTTTGAAGTTAATCACTTATTTATATATAGAAATGTAAGCATCGCGAGACCATCTTAAAAGATAACCTTTTAAATTGATAGGGTTTTATATTATTTTAAACATTAAATTGATAAGAGCTTATTTGAGCAAAACTCGACACAAATGGGGTCGTGCCAAATGGAAGGTGGTTGGGAGTGCCCCGTCTGCAGGAACTTGCGGAAAGACTTTCGTAGAGAAGAGGTGACAGGAGGCAACACAATGGCACCATTTGAGTGGCTGTGGCTTACGTGGTTGCTTTATTTGGGAAAGACTAGTCGGTTGTTTATAATTGGTTGTCTTTAGGTCTTGATTACTTACAGTGGAAGCATTTTAGGGTTAGGTTTGATTTTACTTCAAAAAGGCTAAAAGGGCATGAAAGCCAACACAGCCCAGTGGCCTTTTTGTTTAATTGATTTAGCAAGATAAAGTTTGCCTTGCCTGCTAATGTATTTCTAGTATCGGAATGCATGACAGACTGATATTAGCGACTTGATAAATGTTTGATAATGAATAGTGGTTGTATTTAGATTCATGATTCTATGATTAGATATTGGGCAGATTTTGGAAGTATTCGTGGTTAGCATTAATTGTTCATCTGTCCTATTTTTTAAAAAATGTTTTAAATGTTTATTTTTGAGAAAGAGACAGAGACAGAGCATGAGCAGGGGAGGGGCAGAGAGAGAGAGGGAGACACAGAATCTGAAGCAGGCTCCAGGCTCTGAGCAGTCAGCCCAGAGCCCGACGCAGGGCTTGAACTCACAAACCGCAAGATCATGACCTGAGTGAAGTCAGAGGTCCAACCGACTGAGTCACCCAGGCACCCCATTCCTGTTCTGTTTATTTAAATCATTATAAATTATTAAATCATTATAATCATGATTAAATCATTGATCATTATTAAATCATTTATAAAACTGTTTACCTAGAACTAAATTAGTACCACTAATGGGACTATATTCTCTATGCCATGGAGAGTCACAGAAAGATTGAAATGAAGAAATGAAACAGTTATGAATGTGTGTATACATATATGCATGTGGACGTGTGTATATGCATGTGTGTGGTTTTTTCTGAAAGGTGAATTTGAAAGAGTAAACTCTAGTCTTTGTAGTAGTTTCAGTGATTAATGATGAACAATGAAATGAAATGTAGTTTCAGTGATTAATGATGAACAATGAAATGTAGAGGTGTGCATATCCAAGATATAATTTAGGGGTAAAGTTAACAGGATTGTTAATTGATTGAGGGGGTAAAAGAGGCTTTATAGGTGGCTCCTCCGTTTTGAATGACTGGGTGGATGATAGTGCTTAAATGTATTAAATGGATTCAGGTGGTTGATATGGGGAACGTAGGTATGAATTTCGTGTTTGACAAGTTCAGCTGAAGTCCTAGGGAACATCTATTAGTGATGGCTATTAGACAGTTAGATATAATAGTTGGAAGTTCAGGAAAATTGTCTAATGAGAAAACATATATTTGTGAGTAACTGGTTGAAATCATGAAAGTATAAGGAACAAAGAGGAATTCTCAAAGGAAACAGGAAAAGAAATTCAAGAGAGATAAAGAAAAGAGTTTAAGGAAAACTATGTGAGTATAGTGTCAAGAAAGAGGACTCAATCAACAGTAGCAAACGTGCTAAAAGTCAAGGGTAGGGTGCCGGGGTGGCTCAGTTAGTTAAGCTTCTGACTCCGGTTCAGGTCATGATCTCATGGTTCATGGGTTCGAGCCCCACACTGGGCTCTCTGCTGTCAGCACAGAGTCCTCTTCAGATCCTCGGCCTTCTCTCTCTACCCGTCCCGTACTCATGCTCTCTGTCTTTCTCTCTCTCAAGAATAAGTAAACACTAAAAAATTTTATAAAAATCAAGTGTGATGAAGAGTAAAAGATTATTAGAAGATGCAATTATGTTATTTCCAGGGGCTATAGGATCAATAATTCATTATGAGCAATTAATATGAGGTATTTTATAGAATATTGTTTTCCCGGACATAGGAAAAATGCATGTATGACCTTTCATCTCCCATAACAGGTACGTAAACTTAGGGTTTGTATTTAGCTATTCTTAGGTAGAATGGATTTCAGATATAGAAATTTTCTGCCTGAGGAATGATAAAGAATAAACTAAGGCTGTGGGACACCTGGGTGGCTCAGTCGGTTAAGCGTCCGAATGTGGCTCAGGTCATGGTCTCACGGCTGGTGAGTTTGAGCCCCGAGTCGGGCTCTGTGCCAACAGCTCAGAGCCTGGAACCTGCTTCAGATTCTGTGTCCCTCTCTTGCTCTGCCCCTCCCCTTGCTCATGCTCTGTCTCTTTCTCTCTATCAGTAATAAATAAAAATTATTTTTTTAAAAGAGAATAAACTAAGGCTGTGAATACTAGTGTCTTCCAAACAGCATAACCCAATAATAGCACTCCAATATGGTGCTGATATTTTCTTCTGTACTATGCAATACTGTACTGTACATAGGGATTTCATTTATTTGACCATCTCTACAAGAGAAAGGTATTCCCAATAGTAAAATAATTCCTAATGCCACCATTGACAGCAAGCCTCAAACTTCTTATAGGTTTGCTATCTTTCCCATTGCATTGTCTCCTCAAAGCAAACAGTATTCTCCTATAAATCTCATCCTAATAGCAAAAGAAAAATTGAGTCAGACTCCTCTGAAATGAAAGAAAAGTAAACCCAACACAAAGAAGGAGAAAGTAATAAAGACAAGAGTGGAAATTAATGTAACAGAAAATAGAAATTGAGAAAATTAATAAGCTGAATGTCTAACTCCCCTACGATGAATGTCTATTTTTCCTCGAAACCTCCTGTTTCACCTTTTTTTTTTTTGTTTTTTTTTAAATTTCCGTGACTATTGCTGCTGTTCCCACATCCTCTGTTTCACCAAAGCCAAGAAAAGTCCATCCTTTGGCTCAACATCAACATGCAACCAGTCACAAAATCTTATTGCTACTACCTCCTTAATAGTTCTGATACCAGCGGGTTCTCCCAGATTCCATAGACAGCTTTTTAATGGACTCTGGTCCCTTTCAGATATAGATTATTAAATGACTTCCTGTCTATTCACTGCAAGTGGATCTGAAATAAATCCATAAATCACTCCGCTCTCAGAATAATCGTTTTGAAATGAAAAATCTGATCCTACTTCTTCCCTACTGAGAACACTGCAATGACTCCCCAGGGCATTCGATGTAAAGTTCAAGCTTCTGACCTGTGTACATGGTACCCTTTCTAATCTGGAACCTGTGTGCTTTCTTACCTCATAGCCTTCCAGTCTTTACATAAAGCCTGCTCTCTGGAAACTTGGCTTATTGATTTTAGATCTTCTTTTTTAATATAAGTTTAATATAACTTAAAGTTATGTATTTCCTTTTAAGCAACAGTTTTACTACATCCCACAAAAGTGGATATGTTGAATTGTAGCATTTGCTTAAAACTTGTTTTTACTTTTTTTGTGATTTCTATAGATTATCTACAAGTCTTTTGCATAATTTCCAAATATTTGTGTTTTCTAGATATTGTATCATGTTTGCTTTAATTTAATTCTATTAATAATAAACAACATACTATATGTGATTTCAATTCTTTGAAATCTATTGAAAATATTCTTTGGTACACTTGATATAGAATTGTTGAACCATTATGTTGTATACATGAAACTAATATAACTATATTGGAATTAAATTCTTTTAATTTTTTTAATGTTTATTTATTTTTGACAGAGAGAGAGAGAGAGAGAGAGAGCGCATGAGGGGGGGGAGGAGCAGAGAGAGAGGGAGACACAGATTCCAAAGCAGGCTCCAGGCTCCCAGCTGTCAGCACAGAGCCCTACACGGGGCTCGAACCCACAGACCGCTCACGACCAGAGCTGAAGTCGGATGCTCAACCGACTGAGCCACCCAGATGCCCCGGAATTAAATTCTTTTCATGTTTGTTTATTTTGGGGAGAGAAAGGACAGGGGAGGGGCAGAGAGAGAGAGAGAGAGAGGGAGACAGCAGATCTTAAACAGGCTCTGCACTGTCAGCAGTGAGCCAGGCGTGGGGCTCGAACTCATGAGCCAGGAGATTATGACCTGAGCTGAAGTCAGATGCTCAGCCTACTGAGCCACCCATGTGACCCTGGAATTAAATTTAAAAAAGAAAAAGAAAAATAAAATATATTTATGGGGCAGCATATAGCTTATTTTGGTAAACGTGCTCCACACACTTGCAAAAAATATGTAGTCTTCAACTGTTGAATGTATTGCTCTCTGTATATCAATGAGGTCATGGTAGTGGAATTTGTGTGTGTGTGTGTGTGTGTGTGTGTGTGTGTGTGTGTGTCTAGTTCTATCAACTGCTGAAAGAGATGTGTTAACATTTTTAACAACATTTGGGGAATGGTTTCTTCTGTCAATCTTTGCTGCATGATTTTAAAGCTCTGCTGTCCAGTAATGGGGTGCCTCTGTGGCTCAGTCAGCTAAGCGTCCCACTCTGATTTCAGCTCAGGTCATGATCTCAGGGTCGTGATGTAGAGCCCCTCATCGGGCTCTGCTCGGAGCACGGAGCCGGCTTCAGACTCTCTCTCTTTCTCTGTTCCTCTGCTGTCCTCTCTCTCTCTCTCTGTCAAAAATTAATAAATAAATTAATAATGAATTTAAAAAAATAGAGCTCTGTTACTAGGTAAATAATAGATTCCTGAATGTTTTGTGTTCTTCTTTTATCAGTATGCAATGCCCATGTTACATCTGATCATTCTTTTGTCCTAAGTGGACATAATTGATTTGCTCTCTAATACATACTGTCTGCATATTAAATATTTTTTCATCCACGTAGTTTCAATTTGTGTTATATATATATGAAATAGATCTCATATATAGTGCAGAGTGGATTCTTTTCAACGTTTATTTATTTTTGGGACAGAGAGAGACAGAACATGAACGGGGGAGGGGCAGAGAGAGAGGGAGACACAGAATCGGAAACAGGCTCCAGGCTCTGAGCCATCAGCCCAGAGCCTGACGCGGGGCTCGAACTCACGGACCGCGAGATCGTGACCTGGCTGAAGTCGGACGCTTAACCGACTGCGCCACCCAGGCGCCCCCAGAGTGGATTCTTAATCAATTTTGACGTCTGTGATGTTTTAATTAGAATGTTTACCTTATTAAAACTTCATTTAATTATTAATGTAGTTGGATTTAGGTCTAACATTGTTTTCTACTTTCTCTCTTTTAAATTTGTTCTTTTGTTCCTCATTTCCTGCTTTATTTTGTATCATTTAGATATTTTTTAGTATTCCATTTTAACTTACATATTGGATTATTAATTTTGCATTTTTTGTTAGTGGTTCCTTGAGGGATAACACAAACTGAAGTTTTCAATCTACTTAGAGTTAAATCTTGTAACTGTTTATATCCCTTAATTTTATGCTACTGTGTTCTATTTTTACATATACAAACATAAAAATGATAATTCAATGTTATAATTTTTTTTAGTCATATGGGTTTTATTTTTTTAAATTTATTTATTTATTTTGGGGGAGAGAGACAGAGAGCATGAATATGAGCAGGAGGGGCAGAGAGAGAGAGAGAGAGAGAGAAAGAGAGAAAGAGAATCCCAAGCAGGCTCTACACTGTTAGCACAGAGCCTGGTACAGAGTTTGAACTCATGACCTGAGCAAAATCAAAAGTCTGATACTTAACCAACTGAGCCATCCAGGTGCCTCAGTCATATGGATTTTAAAACTAAGGGAGAAAAATAGCATTTTATATTTATTTCAATATTTACCATTTCTGATGTTTTTCACTTATTTCTGAGGATACTATTCTATACTATGTCATATCCCTTCAGCTTGAAAAAGAGCTTTAAACTTTCCTTATAGTAGGGGGTCTGTAGATAAATCATCTATTTGTCTTTTCTCTGAAAATATTGCACTATCATTCTGAAAGATATTTATATAGATATAAAATTCTTGGTAAGCAGTTTTTTTCATTTCAGCACTTAAAGATGTTTTGCTGTCTTCTGGTTTTTATAATTTCTGATTAGAAGTCTTTGATCATTCTAATTGTTTCCCCCCTGGATGTAAGTTGCCATTTTCCTCAGGCTTCTTTCAGAATTTTTTCTTTATCTCTGGTTTTCAGCAATTGACTATGAAATAGCTGGTTGTGGTTTTCCTTATATTTATCTTGCTTGAATTTGAGCCTAGCGGATCGGTAAATGTATAGCTTTCACTAAATTTGGGAGGTTTTCAGGCCAATATTTCTTTAAGTGTTTTTCCTGCTCAGTTATCTATGATCTCTTTGGGAGTCTAATCACACATATGTGAGTGGTTTTCATTTTTGTCATCCCACTCATCCTTGAATCTCTCTTAATTTTTTTCCTCATTATTTGTCTCTTTTCTTTGGATTAGATATCTTCTATTAAACTATCTCTCTTTTTAGTGACTCTTTTTAAAAGTCTCTACCATTCTTCTCCTAAGACTATCCTGGCATTTTGGATTTTTGTTATTGTATTTTATTGTATTGTATTTTTTCAATTATAAAATTTCCATTTGGATATTTTTATTCTTTCTATTTCTCTTTCAACATCTTCTGTCTTTGCATTCATTAGAAGTGTATTTTCCTCTTTTCTAATCAAGCATAGTTATAAAATTTACTTTAACATCCTAGACTAAACATCCTGACATCTGGGTCATCTCAGTGTTGGTTTCTGTTGAAATTTTTTCCCCCTTGAGAATAGGTCACATTTTCCAAGTTCTTCCAATGCTTAATAATTTTTAATTGCATTCTTGAATTGTAAGTGCCTCCTCAGAGGCTTGGCATTTTCTTATAGTAGGCAATGAACAACGTTTGACCCAATTCACAACCCCATCTTTTGGGCACGAGCTTCTCCATTTAATTCTTTTGTCTTTAGCGGGGTTGTTGGAGGCCTGCCCCATGTTTGTGTGTTTCTGGCTTTGGTCAGAGATCTGAGAAAAGTGTATACATAAAATTTGGAGTTCTCCTTCTCTGGCCCTGGATCCTCCAGGATTAGCCTCTCACTCTCCAATGATTGTGGTTTCCTTGAACTCTGACTTCTGTTACTTTAAGCCAGAAAACTTTGTGTTTTCTTTCTGAATTTTATCCACCCTCTGGGGAGGTGACTGTATTCTGTCTTCTAGCCTAAAGCCATAAGAATGAGTAAATCGTTCTAAGATAGTTTATTTTTTTTATTTTTTCCCCCTGTGGTTCAACTCTCCGTCAGAAAACTTCCTTGCTTTTGTGTGTACTTCAGAGCCTGTAGGTGGTTTTTTGGTTTGTTTTCTGTTTGACTTTTATTTACTTGTTTCTTGGTTTAGAGTCCATAGGCATGCATTCAAATATAGCAGAAGTAGAACTAATATGTTTAGTTTGTACACGGTCATGTAGTTTGGCAACACGGAAAACAAAACTCGATTGGAAATACAGACATAAAACCTATTAGAATCACCAGTTTGCTATTAAAGAGGATTTTCAGATGGATTAAAAAAAAATTGTGAAGCTATTTTCTTATTTCTGAGTTTCTAATAAAATACAACTATTGAAATACAGAAGAAGTAGTGAGGCCTTTTCTCCGAGGTCATTATACAATCACTTAACC
The DNA here is from genome assembly GCF_018350155.1 of Leopardus geoffroyi. Taxonomy (NCBI): domain Eukaryota; kingdom Metazoa; phylum Chordata; class Mammalia; order Carnivora; family Felidae; genus Leopardus; species Leopardus geoffroyi. Next base: position 127,847,194 of record NC_059337.1, read on the forward strand.
ATCTTTTACAGTCTCAAAAATATTCACGGACAAAACAGCTCTTGCTAGCCTTGTGCAAATTCACAGGGTATCCTGCAAGGCATTTGCTTCTGTTTACCTTACATAAAGATTAGCCCTTGATTATATTTGCCATTTATATTCATAACATAAGACCGATCTCATGAGAAAATCATGCCATGATATATGGCCTCAATATGATCATCTAATAGCTGTTGGTGATGGAGAAGGAATAGTAGATCGATACTGTGGATCCTGTGAACCTCTGATAACATCTTCTTTAGACTCTAAGTTTATTGAGTGGAAAATCTGAAGTTTCACTACTTTTACATCTCTGGCATCTGGTTCCATGACTTGTACACACTGTGCATTTGGGAAGTTTTCAGAAAGTAACATCAAATGAAAAACAAGTTTTGTTCTTTCAATAATCATTTCTTGATGGATATTGTGTGAGGAAGAGCATGACATTCACAGTCTGAAACACTTTATTTGCTACAAGGTTTTGGAATTTCATAACTACAGTCAGGTAAGTCAATCCTTTTGACTCTAAGTGACTTATTCTACAAAATGGCAATAATGTTAGCTAACTCATGAAATAGTGAAAGTCATATAATATAATGTAGACAAAATTGTTTTTGAAATAGTAAATTGCTAACAAATGCTAGTCGTGGTATCCCTATATGACACAGTATGCTATGTAGTGTAATAAACATAAAATAGTCAAGGTAAAGTTCATTGCAACAAAGAAGCTATAATCAAGACTTGGATGAACCTGTGAGTCTATACTTTTTTATTAAACTTCTAGTATATGTAAGATTCAGGTGTCCAAAATAAAGGGTCTAGGCAATTCTGTGAAATATCTACAAGCTTTAAAGATAACATTTATGATGCCCCCCCCCTTTTTTTTTTTGCCTTTAGAGCCCAATGCTTTCCTTTCCTGCTTCTTTCAAGGAAATGGAATAAACAAAATATCATTACATGTATTTATATGCTTATTATTCATTGATATGTTAACTCACTTATTATTAATAGCTTATATATTGATAAGTATTATGATTTAACATAGTAGAAAAACAATCCATTTCATGAGTGAATGTGCCAGTAATGGCTCATGTTCTCATTAGTCTTGCACTCAGGAAAGCAGAGTATGGAAAGAGGCATGCAGTTCATACACAGGAGGTGCAGGTGTGGAAACGAACCTCCTCTTTTGGTTTGGAGGCATTTCTCTCTGTTGAGTTCCCCTTGGAACTCCCTTCTCCCTTAGTAGTTTCATACATAATCACAGCTAAGCTTCTTTTGGGAATCTTTTTTTTTTTTTTTTTTTTAATTTTTTTTTTTTCAACGTTTATTTATTTTTGGGACAGAGAGAGACAGAGCATGAACGGGGGAGGGGCAGAGAGAGAGGGAGACACAGAATCGGAAACAGGCTCCAGGCTCTGAGCCATCAGCCCAGAGCCTGACGCGGGGCTCGAACCCACGGACCGCAAGATCGTGACCTGGCTGAAGTCGGACGCTCAACCGACTGCGCCACCCAGGCGCCCCTCTTTTGGGAATCTTTAAGAAAAGAAAACTGGAATCTTATTTTATGAAAAAAAAAATTAAGATTTATTTATTTATTTATTTATTTATTTATTTATTTATTTTTGAGAGAGAAGGATGAACAGGGGAGGGGCAGAGAGAGGAGAGAGAGGATCTAAAGCAGATTCTGCACTGACAGCAGACAGCCCAATGCGGAACTTGAACTCACGCACAGTGAGATCATGACCTGAGCCAGACTTGGACACTTAATCAAGTGAGCCACCCAGATGCCCCTGGATTCCTATTTTAAAGTAATAAGTTCTATTGTTCTGATCCTAAGTTAGAAATAAACAATGTAAAGACTGGAATTTAGAATTTGATTCTAAAAGTACCTTCTCTGTGACTAACACTTCTTTCTTTTCGCTCTTAAAGACAGCTGAATACCTTTATTTAAACAAATCAAGAGCTATATAGTACTAATACATTATTAAATTCAACAGTGGACTCAGTGAATATGTTGAATTAAAGTCAATTCTGTTCTGAGGATGTTAGCATAGCCCATGCAGTACCACCAGAACATTAGCTTGCCTCTTTTTCCTAACTAGAGCTTGAAAGAGAAAATTTATATATTTTTTTCTGGCTCCCTACGTAGTAACAAGACATGAAATCCAGTCACGATCTGCTTCCTAAGGTACTCTGGTGTCTTAGACCTTTCTATCTGTCCTTTGGAAATGGTTTGGATCTCTCTCTGCTAAAGATTATTTCCGTTTTTCATATTGAAGAAAAGGTCCTCCAATTTCATCGTGACATTTACATCATCTAATAGACATCTCATTGCTAAAGTAAATTTATACATAATATATCTCAGCTTTAGGGTTCTTGGATTTTAATTAGAGGATGAAACATAAATCAGGATTTCAAGCCACAGTGGTTAATAGAGCTGTCCCCTTGCTATCTATTAGACTAACAGTGCCAATCACAATATTCAAAAACAAATATGCCAAATCCCTGCTTGTTCTTGGGAAATACTTCACAAAAATATGTCCTCCTTTATTTTGTATTAGGTAAAGGTGGGATTTTCAGCATTTACATATTCTGCAGCAAAACGTGTGTGCATTAAAGTGACCCACTAAGAATAAATTCAAAATCTTTTTCCTGTCTTGTTTCCTCCTTTTTCCTTTCATATTACTATGTGGTGTGGTAAGAAAAGCAAAAACCATGACTTGTGGTGCGCATGTTTTTATCCACTGTACTTTTAGGGACTTTAAACACTTGTTTGCCTTTTGCAACACATTTAACTCCTCGCAAATACATGAAAACGTGCTTACGTTTAGTGGTTTCTAAATGTAATGGTGATTTTGGAAAACCAGGGAAAATGTGGAATGCCCGCTTCTAGAAGAGCCTGTTAATGTTTTCAGTTACATTCTTAGGCATCTAGATAGCCACCAAATGCAGTGGTGTATGAAGAACCACAATGTATTTAGAATTATCCACAAGACAAATAAAGTCTCCAACCAGGTAGCAAACGCTTAATGAGAATCATTTATCTCATACATTTTTTCAGTCTGTTGTGTTAAAGAAAACACTGCTCTGTGGCTATGTGAAACTCCAAAGCACAATTAGTGCTAATATGCCCATGATTTTCTGCCAGACAAGTAAAAACTACTGAAAAGTATCTTCTTTTAAATAGTGCATTCTATTTTGTTTGGTAGAACATTTCCTGGAAAGCATTATTGGATAATATCACTGTATTGTTATTGTTAATGTAAGTCAATTGTGATAAGAAGATTGGAAGAATAGAGAGAGGTAAAGGGTGATTTTAATACATTTCTTTGTATACTTCTAATTTTTTAAATGGCTTATCTTTGAATTGTTTCAACTTAAATTAATTTTTCTCTTCTCTTCTCTTACCTTATCCTATCTTATCTTAGAGAAGAGAGAGTGTGCAAGCAGAGAGGAGCAGAGAGAGAGAATCTTGGGGCTCAATCCCACAACTCTGGGATCATAACCTGAGCTGAAATCAAGAGTCATACACTCAACTGTCTGAGCCACCCGGGTGCCCCTGAATTTTAATAATAAAATTTTGGACTAGTACACATATAAGCATTGCATCATGAAAGAGTACATATATTGATTTTAACATATTAGAAAAAGGAATTGTAATTAATTATTTAAATCAACAGTTTTTTCCTAGATTTCCTCCTACATGCTGGAGAAAGTGACCGGCACTAAAGATATATTGTTAAAAAAAATAGCACAGGGCCGTCTTAACCAATGATCTGTCAGTCTGGTAGGAAACACTGACGAGTACAATTTGATGCATGACAGTGTCAGTACTGCTTATTAGAGGTATTCATAAGTGTTTAGGAAGCACAGAGGAGAAAGATACACAGCAGGTTGGGGTAAGCAAAGAGGCAGTGGCGTCAGCTATGTTGCTGTGCATCATGGACTAGACACTATAGGGAGGTTGAATACAAAATGGGAAGACAGTCTAGAGAGACAAGAGCATGTGTAAAGCGTGGAAGGGAAAAAAAAATATTGCTGACAACTTTTTCAAGAGCAAGTGGCCCATCCCAGAGTGAACTAAAAAAACCATATTTTCAGGGAAGTGATATGGAAGGAGACCACACACAAAGATCAGAATCTTTGTACATTCTGTGAATATCTTGTATTTATTCCCGGGCCAGACTGTGAGGGACTATAAAAAACAGGAAGTTTAAGCAGAGTAGTAAGTAATCAGATTTATATTCCCCAGTGCTGGGGATCAGAGCCAACTATACTCCCAGCATCTGTCTACACTTCATCTAATGTATTTAATATAAGGTAAAATAGAGTATATTTAATGTATTATAAATTAATGATAATTTCAAATAGTCGTGATGCCACTACCTGGCCAATTACTGGTGACCTGTTGCTTGTCTGCCAAGGATTATCTGTGAACTCTTTAAACATGTGAGAAAAGATTCTAATCCTAGAATCTTTTTTTGAGTGTCCATTTCCTGGGACTACTCATGGAGCCCACAGGAAAGAGATGACTCAATCAAAGGAAATCATTTGCAAAGGCACGGACAGGTCTAATAGAAATAATAATCAAGCATCATAGTTCTAACAACAGTGGACAGATGTTACCACTCACAGTTCTAAAGGGGGAAGAGAAGGCGTGATTGGAGCACAGGTAGAGTACCTGTAGGGAAATGCCACCTGGAAAGAGTTTTAGTCTTTGGCATAGGGACATAGCCAACATGTAGTGAGTGATCCTGTTGGTAGACAGTCAGGGTAATATGTACTAGACCTCTTGCCCATTCTCTGAATTCCTTTTGGTGCCAACCTTTAAGTAACTTGAAGTCAGAGGGCAAAGCGCTCTTTTGTGAAGAGCTGGTCAGCCACTTGGGGAAGCAGTTTGGAAAAAGCATAAGCAATCTGAAGGGGAGGATAGGGAAAATCAAACACAGCACACCTCTGTTTATCAGCCAATGGTTGTGTTTGGAGCACCATATCTTAGAAATGTTTCATAGAATGCTGATTCTATAGCATTTTAATCATTTCATTTGAAAATATTCAAGTCGTCAAGTATGATACATCAAATGTAGTTAAAAATATGTCCATACAGCTGAGCCACTCAAATCTTTAATATGCTAATGTGCAATGTACTCCTCCAAGTGGGCATAGAACATGCAGTGTTCTCATATGTATCTGGATATTAAACTTCCTTTTAGAGTTTAAGATGGAAGGCTACTTATGAGCTTGTGAAGCTGCTGCTATGGTTAAACATTTGGCCAATTCAGGCAAAAATGTCACGTGAATACATCTTTGCATTATTTTTTTTCAGATTTATTCAGTGTGTTGACTGTCTTAAAAGATTCATCTGCCACAGATGTCTTATTTAAAATACTCAACTTTTTTTAGTCTGTGTCTTTCTTCATGGAAGACATCTCCTCTCTGACCAAAACTTATTGGCTCATTGAAAATACTAAAAAAATTTTTTTACTCAAAAACTATGTATTTGTACACCATTCTCCAATTTTATTTGAAATAATATTTATAAAAACTTTACAATTATAAACTTATCTTTTTCAAAAACTAGATCCTTTTAGTTTTGGGCTTGCATTAGGCAGTTTTTTTGCCCTTTATTTATTTAGTTTTTTCTGTTAACATTGTGTCTTTTAATAAAAAAATCTCCTTGACATTTTAACTGCAAATAAGTTACTTAAGAATAAATATGGCTTCTGATGGTTGATGGGGGGTGGGAGGGAGGGGAAAGTGGGTGATGGGCGTTGAGGAGGGCACCTGTTGGGATGAGCACTGGGTGTTGTATGGAAACCAATTTGACAATAAATTTCATAATAAAAACAAAGAATAAATATGGCTTAATTTCCTAGATTTGGTTGTGGAATCCCTTAGGTATTTCCTAGTGATTTGTTCCTTAAATTCTCAAGTGTATGTCATCTTTCTTATTTCTGTTCCAATGTTTACTTTGAGAGCATTCTCACATTCTTACTGTTATTTTTTTAAATGATTTTTTTAAATGTTTATCTATTTTTGGGAGATGGAGGGGCAGAGAGAGAGGGAGACCCAGAATCCGAAGCAGGCTCCAGCCTCTGAGCCTGTCAGCACAGAGCTCGACGTGGAGCTCAAACCCACCAAGTGCTGGACCCTGACCTGGGCAGAACTCAGGCACCCAGCCGACCAAGCCACACAGGTGCCCCCATTCTTATTGTTCCTAAAAGAAGAATGTGTATGCCCAATATGTTTGTCATTGTAATTTCAGCCTTTCAATACCAAAAATGAAACTGGATTGCAAATTACAACATAAAAAAATAAGGGAGTCAAGGAAGCTGCACAATTAAGTGCAATAATTTGAGATAATTTGTCAGTCAATATGTCATATTATTTTGAAATATTTTACAAATTTGATTGTAATATCTACCTTGACATTGTGATTTATGGAAGATAGTTGGTTTTTTTGGTCCACGATGGGCACACTTAACCTTTTGCAGTTATAGCTTAATTTGGTATCTTGAAATCACTTATAGGAATACAGTAGAATTCAAGCATTCTGTCCTCTTTTTTTTTTTTTTTAATTTTTATTTTATTTTTTAGAGAGAGAGAGAGAGAGCAAGTAGGGGAGGGGCAGAGAGAGGGGGCGACACGGATTCCGAAGCAGGCTGCAGGCTCTGAGCTGTTAGCCCAACGTGGAGGGGGGCGGGGGGCGTTTGTGGGGTTCAAACCTACAAACCGCAAGATCATGAGAGCCAACGTGGTGCCTCATGTCCTTAGTCCTCTTACTCTTTTTCTCTATCTCTCATTCCAGTGAATAATATGGTTAGCTTAATTGGGAGCAACATGCATTCAGAGATTTAGTTTTTGGTGTAAAATTTTATTCTGAGAGTGTTTAGTTTGAATTTACTGATTTTTTTTCTTTCCTCTTTTGATCTCATGGTGGAGTTAAATAGAAAAGTTAGGCTAGGGACCATAGATCATTTAATTCAAAATTTTTAGTACATAATGCAGTTCTTAGAATTTGGATGCCTTAATTGAATTAAAAAATATATTCCTGATTATAACTCTGTACTGTCACATGTAAAAAAAAATTTTAAATGCAAAAAAATCGGGAAAGATACTCTAAAATCACTCATTGCTATGGAGCATGTCAATGTTCACTATCTCCCCAAGAAGGTATAGAATTTAGCAGAGGATGAGTGGAAAGAAAATCTTTGATTTGTTCAAGAGATTAAGATGTTATTGGGGAGGATGGTGCATCTATGACCGAGACGGATTAATTTTGTTACAGAAGTTCATTATCATTTGTGAAGTACGGATTCTCCAAAACTAAACTATTGAGTCATAAATCCTTCTATGAGTATTTTGAATTCCAGTCACTGAGGGGAGGAATCATGGACCCGTGCCACCATAAATAAGATGATATCGGCATGTCACATGCTGAGTGGCTTTAGCACCAGTCCTAGTAGGCTGCAGTGCTCCAGATGATGATGGAATGACTTTGGTGAAACATCATTTTTGACTTAAATTCCCTTGAAGAATATTTTCATAACTAGTTAATTAATCGAACTAAACAAAACATTTCATGGTTACAGTCACTGTTTTTACCTTTTTAAGAATATGTTTCGTCAAAAATATGTATTAGAAGATAATTAAGCTAAAGCTTTTAAAGTTTCTATGTGAGTGTGCATGAGTATATAAAAATGTAAATTGCCTCTACTTGGTGTAAATCAATCATTTCTTTATGATAAATACTGCTGGTATGCTTTTGGTGTGAAAATGAATATGTCACTCTTGATTTGGTGTTATGATGTATTAATCTCCTGTGGGTAATAGTCTACCCACTGTATAAAAGAGTGCTTCACAGTACATCAAAAATTGCAATCAAAGCTCTTTCTCCAAAAAGAAAAACATAAAACTAAAGTGGTCTGTGGGCACCTGTTCTCCATGTGAGAACAGGTCAAGGCCATCACCTTGGCTCATATTTAAACCCATATTTTGCAATGGGACGCAATACAAGAGGAAGAATATTTGTTTAATAGAGTGATCAATGTAGCCTGATGATGAAAATGAACAGGCACACAAAGGGCTTTCCTGTCTAGAGAATTAGATCTTAATTAAGAGATGGTTTATCAAAATGTCTAGTTTCAATATATTTTTTAAGAGTTGATAAACATGGTTGTAAGTGATGGTGATGTTTGGAGTTGGACGAATGTGTGTTTTAACATAGGTTCACATAATATCGACGCATTAACTTAATCATAATATGAGTAACCACGTATGAAAGCTTGCCATGTGTCCAGCAATAAATTAAAGATCTTATGGACATTATCACACATAAATATGATGGGGCATTTCACAGATCATAAAAAAAATAAGATGGAGAAAGGTTATGTATTAGATAGCGAGGAAAAAATAAAACAGTTTAAACCCAGTTCGGTCTAACTATAATGTTTGTACTTCATATCTCCTGTGCTCTGCATCCTTCCAAATCACATAAACTCTGTGAGTTTGTTCGCTTATCTATAAAACGGGAAGCCCCATTCTCTCACGCAAGACTCATGTGAAGATTAGAAAGTGTCCACATAACATCCTTTGCATAGACTCCAGTGCATAATCTGTTAAAAACGAATTGCAACTGCTATTACTTCAACATCTTTTGGGAAAGATACTTCCTTCTAAATAATTAACAAGTATGATTATTATGGTTTTGTTGTTAGAGTCGAGTTGCCAATTTGTTCTCTTTCACACTGGATGTGCTATCCTTCAGAGGGGTGGTAACAGCCTGCCCTGTTCTCTTCCTCTGCAAGCAAAGACAAATGATTGAGATGTTTTTCCTTAAGGCTTCACTGCAGAAAAATATTATAACTAAGTTAGACAATGAATCGTGTGAAAATGATAAAATTCTTAGAAAAAGAAATTGACTATTAAAGTGGACATAGGGTGTATATTGTAAATAAATTATGATGTGCCAAATGTGATTTTTTTTCATCAAAGACTTACCTTTTCTTGACTTTGAAATGGGGCTATCTAGAACAAAAGTGATCTAGACAGTAGCCGAAAATAACGGGCTAATAACAACAGCTATCGGTTACCAAGTGCTTATTCAGTGCCAGGTGCTATTCTGAGCTCTTTCTATGTAAGATCTTGTCATACTCACAGAAATCTTATGAGATGGGTAGAATGATGATCACCTTCTAATAGTTAAGGAAATGGAGGTGCACATAAGATAAATATTAGTCTCAATATTACACAAACGACTGAATACAGGCTGTGTGTCCAGAGAATCTATAATTTAATGCAAAAATAATTGAATATATATATTTATATTCCTATCTTATGTACATGCCTTTTGTTCTTTGATGCCTACATAGACAAAGTGACTTCAAATTAAATGTATATTTTACAAATAATTGTAAAAGCTAGTTGACAAAATATAGCCTAAAGGAGAAAAGCAATGGCTTTGGAATAAAAACAAAGAATAAAATGCCAACACTCTAATGCATTAGTCATGTGACTTTAGGCTATACAGAACTTCTCTGAACCTCAGTCTCTTTGTCTAAAAGCTGACAGGACACTACTTGTTTCTATGGTTTATAATAACGACTTAAAGAGATGCCTATATTACAGGTTGGCATAACTTGGCATATAATGTCCTTGACAACTGTTCACTGAATATGAAATTAGGAAGCATCTTGAATTTTGAATTCTAAAATATTAGTCCTTAAACATTTTTTTGTGAATTAATCTATCCTGTGTGCTCTTTTTAAAATTAGTGATTAGGTAAAATTAGTGATTAATTTCATTATTTTAAAGCCTTATTAAATTAGAACTAAAACAATGTTATAACATAAAGTAATATAACATCACTGAATGAACTATCATAGAGGTCTTGAATTAAATAAAGAGAAGAGTATGTTTCTTTCACCAGCTTTTCCCTTTCCTATTAAATAGCTCAATAAATTTATTTCATATTATTTTATATGATTACATGTTAAATATGTATTTAAAATCTAATGATTTTTAAAAAAGAATGGTACCATAATCATAAAAAACACCTCATTTTGCCATATACAAAATGCTTTCATATACATGATTATAATTTATTCTCTGACAAATAATAGCTCCCCGTTTTACAGGAACACCTGAATTTCAAAGAAGTAAAGTCATCTTCTAGCTAGAAAATGCTAGCAAGCCAAGTTCTAAGTCCGGGTTTCTCCACTGGAACAAAATGCCGCTCATTACCAGTAGAGTTTTAACAGCCCCTGATGATTCTTACTAATCATTTGCAATGCAGCATCAGATTCATTAACATAATATAGATCTGGTCTTACATTTCAGGTAGCAGAGTGATTTACAATTTATCATTAGCTAAATGACTTCACAACTAGGCAATTGCATTAATGTTCAGGAACCAGAAACCCAAAAGCTGCTTTCTGCTTAGTGCGTCTGTTTTCAATTATGATGTTATCTAGATGCCCAGTTCAAGTCAATGCACTGATTTGGGGTTTTTTGTTGTTGTTTTGTTTTGAAACAATGCTGTTGTTACAGCTTTCTTCTTGAGTTCCTTCTTTCTGAAATAGTTTTTGTTTTGTTGTTGCATACATTTGCTATTTATTAAGAAGTCTTAAACCATGTCTATACAGTCAAACCAGATCGATTAGAGACAAGTGAACTTTGACTATCCCCAGATAGAATAACTAGTGATTGCAGCAATTATTACAAGATCATTCTTGTACTAATATTTGGCCAAAATCAACAGAAATTTTATTAAGCATGTATTGGTTTTCTGGTGAGGCTACAAGTTCAATTACAATACTGTAATATGTTCATTGCAAAGCTAAGTACAGTATGGAACATACCGTAAGAACATATGTTATTTAACCTGTTTCAGATTTCAGTGAGCTACATGGAAGGCTCATGTTGCATTTGGTGATGGAAATTTATTGTGAGAATTTATAAGATAAGGCTGAAGCACAAGAAACATACATCCACACATTTTGATCTTGGAGAGTTGAAACTATATTGTAGATATTAAAAGGTCCATGGATGCTTCTTATAAGTCAGACACTAATGCAAGGTGTTTATATACATTATGCTTTAACTATCCTGATAACTCAGGGAAGATAATACCATACCCATTTCATATATGACCACACTCAGGTTTAAGAGATAGAATAACAAACTGTCCCACAGCTAGTAGGTGTCATGGCTGGAATTCTAACTTGAGTTTTGATAGGGATCAATTGGGGCTGGGGATAAAGCCAAACAAAATAATAGTGTTATGCTAATGTTCTTGTGCGCCCTACCATCCACCCAAACGTATGCTATTTTCTTGACGTTTTTACTTTTTCACAAGGGAAGATTAACTGTATTTGAATGTGACTTATATGTTCCAAGAATATCAGGAAGATATTAACAGGAGTAATTTCCTGCGATTTTCGACAAAACTGAAAGCAGTATTGGTGTGGGTATGAGGTTTGGATTCTGAATTCTGCCCCTGCCTAGCGTCTTCAGGCATGATTTGCCCTGCTGCTTTAATGTCCAGATTTCCCTCACATACAATGTAATTTGGCCTTAATATGGCGCTATTCTATTGAATCCCACACGCCTAATTTCTAGCATTAGAGACACTGTATAAATGTTCACTAAATCAACATATGAAGAGGGGATTGAATGTAAGGCTATCAAGTATGATAAATAATTGTAAATGATTATAAAGCCTTAAGATTCTAACATTGTTTGAGATGGTGTTGGCACTGTGATTAAATTATTAACAGTGAATCGTTATGCATCTGTGTGCTCCCCATCGCAGAACAAAAATGACCAAATATTGATGCAAATCCCTACTATACTTGACATTTATATATTGAAAATATAGTTAATAGCTACTAATTGCATTGTAGGATGATACACTCCAGGTAATTCACAGTTCACAAAGTCAGTTACCAATCGTCATGCTTTCGGAATCTTCCAAGAATATTACCTCACTATCTTTTAGAGATATTCATTGCATGCTTAGCAGCTTAGATAAATTATATCCTTTATCAGAGTAATTCAAAGTGCTAAACCCTACTACTTTTATTATAAAATACTAGTCACAATAAAAACACATTTGTAGTTTAAAATGTGGAGTAGGTATTTTAATTCATATTTGCAATTTAAACTCCTTGGAGAAGTTTGTTTTGATAAAAAATATGTCCAATTTGAGGAGTATTTATATCAAGCACTGGGAAAAATACTTTTTGTTTGCCATTCATTTACTTTACATAAAATATTCTTGTAGAACCAAAACAATCCTATCTTTAAAGAAAAGGATTATTTTCTTTTGGGCGATCCATCATCACAGGGAGGCATTTCTTACCAGTCAGAGTTGAAAGTTTTTTTAGTCTATATGCTATGAAGATTTAATACCAAAGGTCATTGTCCTGATCATAGGATAGTTTATGAAGAATAAGCTTATGAGTTTAGTCATAGTCTCTAATATAAATAAATCTTCACTTACATCTAATGTTTAGCACATCTCTAGTTTTATACTAAAATAATGGGACCAAATGAGCATTTCAGTGCTCCTATGGAAATTTAGCCACCCTCAAGAAAAACATACATACATAGACACATACCTACCTATACATTTTCAAGTTCATAAGTGTCTAAAACTTATCCATGGACCACAGGTTAAATAATTATCTTCAAATAGATAATTAAAAGGAAGTTGCTAATGAGTAAATATCTGCCATTGTACTATGAGGTGAAATGAATCCAAGATAAACATGAAGTTTGATTCTTGCCTTTGAGGAGCTCATTACTATAATTCCACATAAAGGTCTCATACAAATGAAAAATATCTAGCTAGAGAATAATATTAAGGGTCAATAATACATGTACAGTGAATATTTGTTGAATGAATAATAAAGCAACCACTCAACAAGAAAGAAAAAATGTAAGGTAGAAAAAAACGATAAAAAATAACCCTTTAGAGAAAAAAAGCACACATGACCAATGTTAAAAAGTTGTCAACCTCAGCCATAATTACTAAAATATTTCCAAAATAATTGTTATTTATTTCTTATCATTTAACAAGGGTTAAAAAGATTGATATTACTCACTCATGGGAAAACAGAAGAATAATTTTGTATTGTGTTAAATTTGAAAATATTTATTCACCTATTTTTCTCCTCTTCTTCTTCTAACTCCAACCCTTTATGAATGAACTCTTTAGTCTTAAGGTTTTGAAATGAAAGAGAACAAACTTGTCCAAATAGGAAATGAGAGGTTGCTTTGGCCCAGAGACAGTAGTAGGGCGAGGAGGTCAGTGAGGGTACTTCCTCACTTACCCTTACCGAAGGGTCAGTGAGGGTACGCATTTAGCTGGTGTCAAAGCCCAAGTAGGAAAGGAAAACATCTGCATGGAGGAAAAGGGGTAGTAAATGTATTAGGAATGAAGAGTCCCCCACTAAAAAAAAAATTACAAACATAAAAATGGAGAAAAATAGAAAATTTGTTGAGTTGGATTGGAACTGCTTGTATCAGTGTGAATTCATAGTTTTCAGTGCATACAGATAGAGAAATAAATATAGGTGGAGAAATATAGAAATAAATATACTATAAAAGACTTAGGTACACATTATGTATAAACAAGCATATAATCGAATCTAAATGAGAAAAAAAAATTAATGTTTATTTTTGAGACAGAGTATGAGCAGGGGAGGAGCAGAGAGGGAGACACAGAATCTGAAGCAGGTTCTAGGCTCTGAGCTGACAGTACAGAGCCCAATGCAGGGCTAGATCTCAGGCCCTGAGATTATGAACTGAGTCAAAGTCAGATGCTTAACCAACTGAGCCACCCCAGGCGCCCAACAAACATATCTAGCTCTGCTTTTGAGAGAGCTGGAAAGTAGTGATACCTTAACAGCATTGATAATGTCTAGCCTCCAATTTGGCTTTTATGTATTATCTTCACTAAAAGAAATTAGGATTCTTTGGGGAAATGGCTTTTAGTGGGCTTGTAAAGGAAAAATAAAAGACCTTAGAATTCCTTGTACCAGAAAGCAGAAAAATCCACCTCCCCCCAAATGATGAGGGCAGTCATAAGGGCAGAGAAAGATTGAAGTGCTCCCACTAGCCAAATATGGTACAATTGAACATTAAAATAATACCTACAGACTGGTTCAAGTGTAGTGGTGTTTACAATTAATTGATCATTGCCAGTTACAGATTTCTTTGTTCCTTCTCTACTCCCACTGCTTCACTTGACTAACCTTAAAATAATAATAATAATAATAATAATAATAATAATAAATAATAGTTACAGACTATAAAATACTGAATAAAATAAGAAACTCTGAACCCAAACTAAAGTAATAAATTAAGAAACAAATTTCATAAGGAAAAGGATATTTTAATAACTTGGAAGAAACTCGTTACAGAATGCAAAGTATAAAAGAAAAAAAAAATCATTATGCTGGAGAAACCTGGAAGAACACTTATCAAATAATTAAAGGGAGTATCATCAATAATTGGACAAATGAAAATGTTTGCCAACTGATAGGATGCAGTGAAAAGAAATAGCATGACCTCTATAATGTTTCTGCCAAAGGTACATGACCTGAATCCAATCATGAGAAAACCTCCAACAATCCAAGTGGAAGGACCCTGTACAACATACTGATTGGCTATTTTCAAAAGCGGGGAGGTCATGAAAAGAAAAGAAAACTATTTTAGGCTTGAGGAGACTAGAGAGAAATAAGAAATATATGGAAAACCTAATTCTCATCTAGATGCTTTTGTTGGACAAAGGACACTAAATGAATAATTGGCCAAAGTTATGGAGGGTCTGACAATTAGATGGTAGTAATGTATCAAAGCTACCATCGCTAGTTTTATGGTTGTACTATGGTTATGTCGGACAGTGTCTTTATTTGTAGGAAATGTGCACAAAAATATTTGGGAATGGGGGGCGTGAGGTAAGTAACTTACTCTCAAATAGTTTAGGGAGATGATTTGTTGTCAGTTCCTTCCAACTTCTCTATAACTTTGAGATTGTTTAAAAATTTTAAAAAATGAATATTTATATATTTCAACTTAGTAATTTCATAGCAAATAATTTGTACCCAAAGAAATACTTCAACTAGTGTTTAACAATTATACAAACACACCCATACACACAGGCACACACACAACTGTGCTGATTAGAACATTATTTTTTTTTTGTTTATTATTTTTTTTCAACGTTTATTTATTTTTGGGACAGAGAGAGACAGAGCATGAACAGGGGAGGGGCAGAGAGAGAGGGAGACACAGAATCGGAAACAGGCTCCAGGCTCTGAGCCATCAGCCCAGAGCCCGACGCGGGGCTCGAACTCACGGACCGCGAGATCGTGACCTGGCTGAAGTCGGACGCTTAACCGACTGCGCCACCCAGGCGCCCCAAGAACATTATTTATAACAGGGAAACGTTTGAAATAATTTATCTGATCGGTGGCAGAATATTGGGTCGACGGGATCTGGTACATAAACGAAATGGGATACTACGGAAATATTTAAAGTGACAGGATGAAACAGAGGAACACAGAAAGTGGAAATGATACGGAGAGACAGAGACAGAAATGGTAAGAAACAGATTATTTGTTAGGTCATAGTACTATGTAAATCATAGTTTTTAAAAGTAACGGTGGTAATGCATTTCAATGTACACTCTTCAGTTAATTTTTATGATACCGATAGAGATTGTGAATGCAAACTTTAAATTTTGCATTATCTCTATAAATGTTAAGTATGTTTAGAATTATAATTAGCAGTATATTTGTAAATATGAAACTAATGCTATGAAGTATCTGCTTCTCTCTGAAAAGGTGTAGTGCATATAAAACCAACTGTCCCACCAAGAACAATCATACAAAATTGGTGAAAGTTTTAAAGCAGCTCTTTAAAAGCACTGAGGAGAAACGGAGTCATTTTATACTTATGAAGTGGAGTGAAGTTAAAAATTAACAGTTCCCTTGGAAAACTGATGTTATCTAGCACAGATGAAGCTATGAGTACTCTATTCCCTAACAATTTCACTCCTAAGTTTAGGAGTTTAGGAGAAATACGTATCTGTAGACACCAAAGACCTTGTAAAGATGGTCATAGAAGATTATTCAAAACCCCAGAAACAACCTGAATATTTCTCAATAATAAGAACAGTAGATTAAATGGAGTAATATAAAACAAGAAAAAAAAAAAAAAAGACTGAACCAAGACTTCTTGCTTCTGCTGAGGGTGTAGCAATCCAGAAAGAGTATTTACCCTACCTGTATAAAAAGGAAAACGCTTAATGGTCTTAAAAACTCATAATTTTCACAAATTCATCAGGGGACTGAAGGAGCAGAAGCAATCAGCAAGCCTGAAATCGAAAGACAGACAGATGCCTCTAAGCAGAGAGAGGTCGCAAGCAGTGACTCACTTGGGGCAGAGCACAGGATGAAGACATATACACAACTAAAAAAAAAAATCAGCTATTTTAAATGAATGGCCAAGGACCAAGTGCGGGTAGTAGGAAAGTACAGAGTCCCTGGAACTACAGATACAAAGATCGGTCACACCTACTACCCGGCTTTACTCCATGAATTTTTACGCGGTGCTCATGAGAATCTTGGAAGAGTTGGCAGGGGTCTGAAGACCAAAAGAATTTCCCCTAGGTGGTTCAGGTCTGCGGGAGAGGAGAGGACACAGCTGTGGGAAAGGCAGAAAGTACATCCTGGAATGGAACAAAAGAGTTCTGGGAACACAGGGGAAACCCTAATGCTGCTGGGAAAGGGGAAGAAACGAACACCTCTTGCCTCCCTGGGATGGGCTGGAAACATTCTTTTTTTTTTTTTTTTTTTTTTTAAATTTTTTTTTTTAACGTTTATTTATTTTTGAGACAGAGAGAGACAGAGCATGAACAGGGGAGGGTCACAGAGAGAGGGAGACACAGAATCTGAAACAGGCTCCAGGCTCTGAGCTGTCAGCACAGAGCCCGACGCGGGGCTCGAACCCACGGACCGTGAGATCATGACCTGAGCTGAAGTCGGACGCTTAACCGACCGAGCCACCCAGACGCCCCATGGGCTGGAAACATTCTTGAGTGCAGACATCCATTAGAGAATTTGGGGATGGCTGAACCTGCTTCCAATTATAAAAGTGATTACATGATTCTGTGCATTTGTCAAAAGTCATAGACCTACACATTAAAAAAATACAAATCAAAATAGTGCTGCGGCACCTGGTGGTTCAGTCGGTTAAGTGTCCAACTCTTGGTTTCAGCTCAGGTCATGATCTTACGGTTTGTTAGATGGAGCCCTGCATAGGTCAGTGCAGAGCCTACTTGGAGGTCTCTCTCTCCCTCTCTTTCTGCCTCTCCTCCGGTCTCTCTCTCTCTCTCCCCCTCCCCGTCTCTCACTCTGTCTCTCAAAATAAATAAATAAACATTAAAAAAAAAAAAAAGAATAGTGATTACCTTAGATGCAGGTGATGGTGACAAAGACCTGTGAAGACCTGTGACAGAACAGAGCCTTTGGCTCTTATTAATACTCTGTTTCTTTATTTTTTACATTTTGTTTTAATTATTCATTTTTGAGAGAGACAGAGCACAAGCACGGGAGGGGCAGAGAGAGAGAGGGAGACACAGAATTTGAAGCAGGTTCCAGGCTCTGAGATGTCAGCACAGAGCCCGATGCGGGGCTCGAACTCACGGACTATGAGATTATGACCTGAGCTGAAGTTGGACGCTTAACCAACTGAGTGACCTAGGTGCCCCATCTTTTTTTTTTTTTAAGTTCATTTTTATTTATTTTGAGAGAGAGAGAGAGAACAAGCAGGGGAGGGGCAAGAGAATGTCAAGCAGTCCCCTTGCTTTCAGCACAACCCGATGTGGGCTCAAACTCACGAACTGTGAGGCCGTGACCTGAGCTGAAGTCAAGAGTCTGATGCTTACAAGACTGAGCTCCAGTACTCTATTTCTTGATGAGATGATGGTTATGCCCAAATTTAATGGGCCATACACTAATGTTGTGCATATTTTTCTCTATTATGTTATACTTAAATAAACATTACATTATTAAATGTTAATAATTGAAATATCAATAATATCATGATAACAATAATTATAATGTTAGTCACCCAAATAATATTCATCAATGTTAAATATTTAAATTTCTAGGAAGATCTGGAAGAGTTTATTGAAGAGAAAGTATTATGGCAATGTTTTATCAATATCACAACTGGGAGAAGCTGCAAATTATATTCCTACCTCATTCATCGCTTGCACGTAATCAGTCATTTTAGTGAAAAAGAAAAACAGTGGTTTACGAGGAGGAAAATCCGTTAAGCTGAGATTGTTGGTGATGCCCAAGTGTTGTTGAGAATGTATTTGATGGCATGCTCAACACTTCAACCTCTGTTGTCGTCATTCTTTGTTAGCTGTTAAGATAACTAACTAGGTCCTAGTCTAGTAAAACCATATCCTCCTAGGGCAGAGGGGAGTGAAGACATGGAAATACAAAAAAGAAGATAGATAAATTTCTCTATTGGTATCTATTGATACTCTTATCTATAGAGCTTATTGAAAAAAATACATATGCTATAGGTATTTTATTAAAACATTTTAATGTTTATTTATTTTTGAATGAGAGAGAGACAGGACATGAGCAGGGGAGGAGTAGAGAGAGGCAGACACAGAATCCAAGGCAGGCTCCGGGCTCTAGGCTGTCAGGAAACAGCCTGATGTGGGGCTCGCACTCCCGAACTGTGAGATCATGACCTGAGCTGAAATCAGACACTTAACTGACTGAGCCACACAGGCGTCCCATTATAGGTATTTTATTAATTTAAAAGCACTACTAACTGTCAGGGCAGAGTGGCTCAGTGTGACTCAGTCCCTGAGGCGTTTGACTCTTGGTTTTGGCTCCGGTCATGATCTCACTGTTGGTGGGATGGAGCCCAGAGTCTGGCTCTGTGCTAACAGTGCAGAGCCTGCTTGGGATTCTCTCTTTCCTTCTCTCTGCCCCTCACTGCCTCTTTCTAAATAAATAAACATGGCAAAAATTAAAATCATTAATAATTGTTAAAAGAATTGAAAGGATGCTAATGACACTGATGAATGTATCAGACAAATATCAGTTCACGATGGTGATCATTGTGTCTGTGCTTTGAAGAACTCAGTATAATTTCAACAGTGACTATGCAGTTTGGACTTCCAGCCTCATTTTTCCCCGAGAGCTTCTCATTCATAATCGTACCTGAATCACCAAATTAAAATTTGAGTCCCCTTCACATTTATACCATCCAAACAACTTCCTTTCACATCCACATTGCACCATTTCCCCTCCCCTGAAAGAAGACAAGCTATTTCCACTGCTCAACCTCGAAAGCAAAAAAGAGGGTATTTCCTTCATGCTTTTGTTCCCAATTTACACTTCTCCATCACCCCACTGTATCAGTGGATCTCAAAGACTGTCGCTTTTCAGCCATCTGGGAGAGAAGAGTGTGAGTTCTTCTTGCAAAGTCATTGCTCTCAAAACAATTAGAAAAAAATTAAAAAATTAGAAAAAAAAAAAAAAACAACAACAAAACAAATAAACGAAAAGCCCCAACTGCTTCCTGTAAAGAACATATCTATAGGGATGGCAATAAAAGAGAACAATAGATAACTGAATTTCCTCAAGTTTTAGCAGAAAAATTCCTGTGGTGAACTTGTTGGCTTGGGTACCTGCCACACTATTTGTCCAGTTACTTTCAAATAGCCCTCCACCTCTTTAGTTTATCACAGTGCTCTGTGCCCAAGAGGCTGGTTAAATATTAAAAGATCTCTTTCCACTTTAGGCTAACCTGTCATTCTGACCTTCATATTGACTTTCCGCATGTATTTAATTGGGACATTAAATTAAAAAGTTAACATAGTAGATGATCACAAAGATGAAATTGTCTTTGTTTTCACATAACTTTGAATTTAAACAATATTTATCATGCTGTAGTACATTATACTTAGTTTTATATTTGTCTATTTTCTCTGAGTTCTGCTAATAATATCATAGAGAAATCCCCTATTGCAACTATTCTATACATTTGAGACTTTTTTTGCAACAATGCCATTATCTGTTAATAGGATTATTAACTACTGTTGACTTTTTTATCTGTTTTGCCACCTATAATGTTATTTTTATTATATTTTACCATCTAAGACATTTTTGCCTCAGGCTTTACTACTTTTTAAAAATTTTTATATATTTTATTTTGAGAGAGAGAGAGAGAGAGAGAAGGTGAGGAGCAGAGAGGGAGGGACAGAGAGAATCCTAAGCAGTACTATAAGGTCTATATATGTTTTAATGGTTAATTCTATTGAGCAGTGTATCTCAATTTTGTGTGGGGATATTCCTTATGGAGGTGAAATCTCTAGATATTCTAATGCCCATACTACTGAGTACTTTTGCTATTGGTCCAATCTCCTCTGGAAACTACCAAAAAATATGCAACAAACAAAACCCAGATTTTTGAAGGTATCAAGGAACCACTGAGGCTGCCTGGATTTGAGAAGCTAAGATCCTTGAAAAATGGAAAGAGGCACAGTGAAGTAAACCTGACCTTCTCTATAAATTTTTCCCAAAGACACTTGATGATTCACAGAAATTGACATTTAGTCTCAGCAGAAAGTGGCAACCTAGAACATTCGTTAGTGTCATGGGACTGGAGAAACCAAAATGGGAACTCAGGTGCCGGGACCTTGGAGAAAAAGGGAACAACAGGAATGCGAACATCTAATTCCATGAGATTTTGCTTTTGGAATATTTGTTAATCCTAACATCCCCAGAGGTAAGAAGCAGAGAAATCAAGCAGAAAGAAGCTGCTAATTGCTAAAGAACTAGGCAGAAAATTTTAGCAGTCTCATGGTGCTGGACATTTAAAAAATTGAAATTCATGCCTGGTCCAGACTCAGAGATCCTGGTTTGGACCCAGGTTTTCAGCTGAGACTCCTATAACTTTAACAAGTGTTGACTGGAAATATACTGATGATGGAAGAGATCCTCTAATGTAGAAGACACTCTGTAGATAAACAGTATCATTTGGAACCACTACAGTTTTTCATGCACTATGTCTACCAAATATTACATAGTGTGCCAGTGTGCAGGGAAATAAATTTAAACAACACAAACTAATAGAAAAAATAGTCAATAACAATAGATATATAAGTAATCCAGGTATTGGATTTTTTTAGACACAGGCTTTAAATTAGGTATGGTTAACGTGAATAATCGTATTTATTTGAATGATTAGATATTGTATTTGGAATAAGGGGGATGTGAAAAGTTACATATATTGATTGCCTACAAGATTTGAAACTTGTTCAGTGATTTTTCTTGTGCTATAAAATTTTATCTTCACATTAATCCACTAAGGGTTATTATTATCATCTCATTTACAAAATTCAGAGAGGATATATATATATATATATATATATATATATATATATATAGTTTATCTTCTAAAATATACAATGTATTCAACTCAACCTAAAACAAGGACAATAACTATTTTAAGAAGATTTTTAAAGCAAGAAATTGAGTACCCACGGCCTTTATAATATGAAAGAGTGCTAACAAGGAAATGAATCAGGCATAGAACCAATGGAACACCACATATTTTTTGAGCATTTACAATGGGACCACAATGGGCAACCAAAACTGGTTATCTAATCTTAACCATGGGAGAATTAAAGTCTATGTAAAAAAGATTCCCTTTCTTTCTCAGAATGTTCATCCCTGCCCTCCCCATGGTCATTAGGCTAAAAAAGAATGAGGTGGTGCTAAGATCTGTCTTTATCAGCCCAATGAACACAATTCAGGGAGTGGCCCCTTCAGCTGATCAACAAATGTAAGTATTGTTGACTGTTTCCACTCTGAACACTGGTTCTGACCACAAACTGTTTTGCTTCTCAGTTCGTCTTCTATTTTGGGGGGAAAGATTATTTCACACATTATAAAACTACTATAGAAGCTACTAAGTTAATACACTGTGGCCCTACTTCCTTGGTTGATTTGTACAGAAGTGGGAACTGGCCTTAGAAGGATGAAGGAAAGGAAGAAAAAATAAATCTATGAAAAAAAAAGATAAATCTATTTCTTTGTCAACAAAATGGCAGTTTGTCAACTTTGAAGGCGCTCGCAACCATTTTCTGCCATATAGATTAAGGGAAAACAAAAAAAACACCACAAAACAATTAAACGGGCTCAGCAGGTTAAGTATCTGACTTTGGCTCAGGTCGTGATTTCATGGCTCGTGAGTTCGAGTCCCGAGTCCAGCTCTGTGCTGACAGTTCAGGGCCTGGAGCCTGCTTCAATTCTGTCTCCCTCTCTTTCTGCGCCTCCCCTGCTCTCACTCTGTCTCTGTTTCTCAAAATAAATAAAAGTTTAAAACTTTTTTTTTAAATAAAAAAAAAAAAACAAAAACAATTAAGGCTTATAGATAATGAATGACAAAAATTCTTTCTCTTGACCAAACTAGTCAGGCTCCTCTGAGCCCTCTTCTAAACTGGGCCTCAATTCCGGCCGATACACAGATGAGAAAACACTAAATGTTTCTAAGGGTTCAAGGTCACATCCCTAGAATGACCCTAGCCCCTCTAAAGTGCCTGCCTAAGAAACTCAAGTCTGCTAAAAGAACTCAGTGTTTGTTCCAGCCAACACCTGATCTCCGGGTGGTGGGGAGAAGAGTAGGAGCCTAACTTTGATAAGCATCAGTTAGTAAACCCAGAGGAGTTTCACAGGGAACCCCCCACTTCCCAATTTTTATAAATTTTCACTTTTCTTCCCCCCCCTTTTTTTTTTTTTTTAAGTAGGCTTCATACCCAGCACAGAGCCCAATGCAGGGCTTGAACTCACAACCCCAAGATCAAAACCTGAGCTGAGATCAAGAGTTGGCCACCTAACCAACTGAGCCACCTAGGCACCCCTCACTTTCCTGTTTCTACTGAGCTCATTCTCACTCCCTTCCCTACTTATTTATTCTTCCTTTAAAGTTCCCAGTTATATGCTAACTAACTTGGATGTAAATTAAAAAAAAAAAGTAAAATAAAATAAAATAAAATAAAATAAAAATAAAGTCCCCAGTTACCCCTGCACAAATCTGAGTTCAGTTCACACTGGACTCTCTTCCCCATTGCAATAGTATATTAATGACTAAAATCTGTCCTTACCACTTTAACTAGGAACTAGTTTTGTTTATTTTTGACAGTAGTTAAAATAAAGACTTTTCTCTCAGAGCTTCTGGCAGTCATATTATGCCATATGGATATAGGGAAAAAAACAAAAAAAAGGCTTCTAGGTAATTAAACTTAAATTTTCTCTCTTAAAATAGAGAAGAATGTAGCTGGAAACAGGAGAGAATAAAGACAGAGCCCTCTTTGGGTCTCCCATATCATTTTGGTTTCACCTCCAGAGACAATTCGTGATCTTGTCTCCCATGAGGTAGTCAAAAATTACACCAATAATTTTCCTTTTTTTCTAAGCAAACCAGAACCCAATTCAATTACTTGAACCAAAGAGTTTTAATTATTACATTAAAAATGTTAAATTCAGAATTTTAATAAACATCTCAGAAAAAATTATATGTATATATATTTAAACTACAGCATGTTAAAAGTTAGAAATTTTTATAATAATAATTTTCCAATACATTGAAACTTTATTAAAGTTTAGTGTACAGTAATATATACATGCAGTATTAAAATTATCTGTAGATAGAGTATATGGAAAGATTTTTCACGTGATAGTTCATAAAATTAATATATTAAAAAATTTAAACCACTATTTTTAATAGTCCTATCATTTTATGCTCTTTTATGAACACCATGCCCCAGAAGAAAGTCTTCACTAAGATGTGCTTTACTTCCATGAAATTCTTGAAGGAGAAGGGTTTCATCTTAGCCCGTCATCACAGTATTGCGAAAATAAACCAATCATGGTGTTAAAAAAAAAAAATGTTGGGAACTACCTTTGTATGCTACTTAACACGTACAAGGAACAATGGTCTCAATAACAATAACAGAAAGCCTGATAATAACAATACAGGTGAATAATTCTTAATCAAAGAAATCGATTCCCTGTTTATAAGGGGAAATGTAATTGGAATGTTTAGTCCCGGTAACGTGATGGATTCCCAACATAAGGAGTTGATTTAAGCTAGTGCCTACAAAAGTTGAACACTAGAGTCATCTTTCTGTATTCTTTTACCATCTGCTATGAAATGGCATCAGTCTTTTTCAGGAAAAAAAGCCAGCGCAGATAAATCTAAGTTCACTGGGAAAGAGTTTGTGTTTACGACAGTGCCCAGCGTGCTGCTATTGCTTAATAAATGTCAAATCTGATGGATAATATTCATTTAGATGTTACATGGCTGCTTTTATATTTCCCATTGCAAAGCTTTGAGTTATAGACAGAGCTGTTAAATGTCCTTATTCTAATCTAATTTCACAATACCTAATTATGGTAGCTCACCCTTTTCAGCTAAAGTGTCTTAGGACTAGGGAACCATTACTCATTTTTTTCATTCATACGTACACGCATTCAACAAACATTTATTGGGACCTCTTCGAAAGCAGACATGAAGATGTATGAGATACAATCCCCATCTTCAACAATATTCATATCTGGTAGAAGTCACAGATATAAAAGTAATTAACTTAACCAATATATTAAATATTACACGGGGCATATATTTTGTAATTTATCTACTTTGATTTCATCTGCCTTTAATAATGATTTTCTCTTTCTTTTAATTTTGGGATTTTTTTTTTCTCATGCTGTATTTTTATTTTGTACTTTACAGCTCTTTGTGAATCTTATCAAAATCCTGGTTTGGAACACTTTTAGGAATGTTAAATAAAAATTGGATTACTAAATAAATAAATAGATAAATTAAATAATTTACCATGTGCAATGATAGCTAGTAATGTTCTGTGTAAAAAAAAAAAAAGTAAAAATTCACTGTTGTAACTTAGGGAGGTTGCATGAAAGGAACAATTTTCAACTATTTTCAAGAATGAGTACAGCTCTATATTAAGGACAATGGATACCAAAATAAATATTACCAGTTCTTTACTTATGAATCTTAATTTTTTTACAACCTTAATATTTTTTCTCATTTTACCATTTAGCATAATTTGTTTTGGAAATAATTAATTGATTTAAGATATATTGTGTTTGAGTCTATTTTTAAATATCATTTTTGGCATAAATACCATTAAACAGTGGAATCCCCTCAAGGAAAGAGAGGGAGCAGAAAATGTTTATAAAATTGGCTACGTAAGTTTTATGAAATGCCCAGTTTTCCTTCCTCACGAATAATGTCAGGGAATAGAGTGTTAGGTAAGCCCCGAGAAAATAAAAGTTTCAAACTTTTCATGGGAATTGTTTTTATCTTCCAGGCATCATCACAGTGAGTTTTATGGTATTTGCTTTGATTCATTCCATTTGGTCACCACGTGAAGTACTAATGAAGAATTGTGCTTATAAAACACTAATGTTAGCAGGTCGCTCTTGCTCGAAAGCCTCCACAGACTTTTCATTGTGGGGCTAAAGAAAGAGAAAAAGAAAAAAATAAAATAATATTGACCATGAGATAGGGCCTGGCTTCTGCAATATGCGTCTTTTGCATTCTGAATTCCCAGTATGTGTTTGGTTCTGTTACAATTAATAAAAGGAAATCTCTTTCAGAATAGAGGTAGGAGGGTGACAGGGAAAGCTCTCATGTCCTACCACTCATTTTCAATTGCAGACCCAATGTAGAGACAGGGAACTTGCACATGGCCATCATTTCACTATCTTGGCAGGAGGGAAAAAGGCTCTCCCCCAGCCACTCCTCCTAACAGCCCAGCCAATGAGAGCCTATCGCAACTCGGCCAATGAAAAGCCACTATACGTTTACCTCATGGTTTTTTTCCAAAGAACTTTCGTTTCTAACAGTCTTCCCAGGGCCCTCTCTCCTCTCCAAAGACCATTCCTCTCCTTTCTTTCTGTGGACTTGCCTATGGATCAGCCTTAGCTCGCTAGTCCCAGATTGCAATTCTCTGCTATTCCTGAATAAACACATTTTTGCTAATAAAATAACTGGTGGTTATTTTATTTTCTCAGGTTAAGAGTTCCTTGAAAATATCATGCTCTTTATCATGTCAGGGACAAGTGATTGCCTTTGAGTGGATGTATTACTCACACATTACTTAATACCTGTGTTCCACTTCCCACATCCGTTAGAACAGAAACAATTACAGTACCTATCTCAGAAGGTTACAAAGAAGTCTGTTTATAAAGGAAAAGCACTTAGAACTGCACCTACCTCATAGGAAATGCTCAAGAAATCTTGACTACCGATGTCATACATTCATTATTCTCTGTTTCAATGTCAGTGTTCCCTAAAAATGTTCTCTGGTATCTCTAAATGAAAATACATCACTTTATCACAATTTTCCAAGTTAAAATTGCCTGTTCTATGTAACTCCTAGACTGTTAGATATATGAAGACAAACTGTTTTTTTTTCTTTTACAGTCAATGCATAGCACTATGCGATTATCAGTAATTCTTGAACATATCAATGAACGCCTGAGGCAATAAAATCATGTGTTTTTACTTCTAGGCTATTAAGGTTTATTTCATCGGTATCTTGGTTCAATGATGACATGTGGTTAATTTGGTTGAAGCTCAGGGTTTTTTTGTTTTGTTTTTTGGTTTGTTTTTGTTTTTGTTTTTGATGTTGTTTGTTTTGTAGTGAGAGAGAAACAGAGTGCTGGCAGCAGGGAAGTGGCAGAGAGAGGGAGAGAAAGAATCCCAAGCAGTTGGTATAGAGCCGTTGGTATAGAGCCGGACACAGGACTCCATGCCATGAACCATGAGATCATGACCTGAGCCTGTATCAAGAGTTGGATGTTTAACCAACTGAGACACCCACATGCCCTGATGCTCAGTTTTATAAACAAGCTCAATAATATCATTCCATAAATAACTTCAACGTCCAAGTTTTGGGGAAAAAACACCCAAAATGTTCTTTTTACTATTTTAATTATAATAATTTATTCTTATTATATGCTTATATGATAATATGCTTATATCACACTGACACTACCTTTAGCTTAGGTTATTATGGGCTTATTATAAATAGTTGAAATCAAACTGAAAATAGTTTTGAAAGAAGTTCTTCACAAGATAGAGTAATATTAATGTTTATAGTAGAAAAATACTAGATAAGTGTTCGGGGAAATAGTGTCAAGGTTTTTACATATTTTATAGTTTCCACTAATTATTTACTCTTTAGATAGTATTTTAGATTCTTAAGATAAAACTGAAAATATAGATAAAAGGTATGCTAAAGAAGAACTGAAATTTACCTGGAATATGGCAATAAAAGAAGTTGTTTTTTAATATAATCTTTCTCATTTAATAAGACTAGAATATGATGATAACTACGGTGATGGGAATGCAATGTGGAAATTTTAGAAGAAGGGTTTTACTCCTGTAATAGTAAATGTAAAGTAGCAAAGAAAAGAAAAAGAAAAGAAAAAGAACAAAGACAATACAATGCATTCAATTTAAGATGTTCTATAGCATAAAAGTTAGCATTATGGCACACATACAGGACTTGGAAACATTCCAGGAACTCTAAAATTTCATATATTTTTAAAATAATAGAATAAGACAAGGTAGATAAAATTATGTTATTGTTTAGCAAATAACTCAATGATAAGAATATACCAAATGAGAGATGCTGTGGTGGCTCAGTTGGTTAAGTGTCCAACATTAGCTCAGGTCAGGAGCTCACAGTTCCTGAGTACAAGCCTCGCCCTGGGCTCTGTGCTGACAACTCAGAGCCTGGAGCCTGCTTCAGATTCTGTGTCTCCCTCTCTCTCTGCCCCTCCCCTGCTCACACTCTGTCTGTCTGTCTGTCTCTCTCTGTCTCTGTCTCAAAAATACATAAACATTAAAAAAATTTTTAAAAATGTATACCAAATGATAAAACTGGTGTCTTTTTTTAAAGAATAGACCAGTAATAGCTATTGGCAAATGGTTTCTGTGTTCGTGTGCTATATATTAAATATGCCAACACCTGGTGAACCAAGAAGAAAACTCATATCCCCGACTGTTTTGTCCCTCTGGCTATCTACATGCTTGTATGTATAAAACTTCAGAATATGCTTATTTCACAACCATTGAGTAGATTTCTCTGGTTTTGATGGTGTTTCTTAATTTCATTTTTCCCCAAAAAAACATTGGCTATATTAACTTTGTCCCCCTTTTTTCAAGTTATTTTGGATTAAATTCAATACAGAGCCTAAGTTGTTTTTATTTGTCATAATTATATGCTTTAAAATAAGCAGATGCTAATATGCCAACATGAAATGTTTGAGTGAAATTGCAAAGTTAGAAGTAAAAGAAAAACAGGCAATCAGATAAAATGTAGTTCCTAGTCTTGATGATGGAGGAAAAACAAAGTGAAGATATGATAAATACAGGTGTTTTTATTCCTATGATTAGACATTGAGAAAATATTGAAGCCAGATGGTATTTTCAAAATGATTAGAGAGCTAGTAATTTTTAAGTAATATGAATACTCTTTTTAAACTAAGAAAAAAAAACTGTCTTAAGGCTTTTGAAACTAAAATAAGAAAATGTACACATGTAAGTGTATAAGGAAATCATAATGTGGAAGAATTACATTTACATTTAGCCCAATGTTACAATTAGACATTTAAATGTGTAGGTAAGAGGGATAAAATAGAAGAAGAAATATAGTTATAATATTTATTGAAGGTAACCTTAATATTAGGTCATTGCATAAGTATTATCTTATTTAGTGCAGAGAATGATTAAGTTAAATCTGACAGTAGGTAAAATTTTCTTTGTTATTATCCCACACACTCCTTAATCCTTCTTGTGAATCTGTTGATAACTCATCTCCTGACACAGCATTGTGTTCTTAACTTGTCACCAAGCTGTCCTATGTTGTGATGTGTTTGAATTTCTTCTCTAGATCTATTCCCTTAGCATCTCATGTCTCTATATAACAACATGAAGCTAATTAGATGAAATAATCCCAGATAAAAACTGGAAGAATATTATATTACCCATATAGTAGAACAAAATATCTTTCCTTTTGTTAATTTTTATTTATTTTTGTTTTAATTTTTTTTACATTTATTTATTTTTGAGAGAGAGAGAGAGAAAGAGACAGAGAGAGAGAGAGAGAGAGAAAACACAAGTGGGGGAGGGGCGGAGAGAGTAGGAGACACAGAATCCGAAGCAGGCTCCAGGCTCTGAGCTGTCAGCACAGAGCCCGATGCGGGGCTTGAACCCACAAACCGTGAGACCTGGGCAGAAGTCAGACACTTAACCGACTGAGCCACCCAGGTGCCCCGAACAAAACATCTTTCTTAAATGGAGGATAACTTTTCAAAAACTTCCATGGCATGGATCATGCAGAACTAATATAAATTAAACAGCTATTTATTGAACTCTTGAAATCAAAGACAAAGAGATATGCCTTTAGTGTTCATGGAGAATACATTTTCCTTTGATCATTATTAATTGGTAGAATATCCACAGGAAGATCATTCAAGGCAGAAAAAACATGAGAAATGGAAATTGGGGACAAGAAAATACATGATGTCAAGGAGAAACATAATTAATTTGATACTTACAAACAGAACATGGTTTACCTGGGACAAGTTCTGTTAGAAGATGAAGAAAATGAGTCTTTTTAGGATGGCTAAAGATAGAACTCATGTCAGTTTAACAATTATTTATTAAACTCTGGGAAATTCAAAGATGAAGACACAGTTTTAATGTTCTTGGGGTAATTTCTGAGGTGGCAATAACTGCAGGATAATCATCAAACTACTTTCTTTTCTTTTGGAACTAGAGCTAGACTACATTATTCAGATTCAATGCAGGCAATTGGCTAAATAGAAAAAATGTTCAATGTTACCAAGACATGTATAACACAGCTCTCCACACAAGATCCTTGAGGATCTTCTACTTCTGTGTGGTGACTTAGAGGTCATAGAATGAATATGGTGGGGCCAAAAGGTAAATAAATTAAGGCCCTGATCACTTCTTGAATAAATGGATTTATAAATGGAAAAATGCTATTGTTTTCACTCACTGATATTTTGAGTGTTTTTCTGCTCATCAGTTAGTAAAGCCTAAAACTGCATAATGCAGCAGTGCATGCCGTTTACTGCCATTTGAAAGACCATGTAAATCATTCAAGGTGAGAATTTTAACATATATTGTAGACTTAGACTAATGCTACATTTAAGACCAGTGGAGAGAACAAAGGAAGAGTCAAAGAGGAAGAAAAAAAATCTGATCAAATGAATTTTCTCGGAAACTTAGGAAATTTAGTATCAAGGACAACTGATGTATAGGCTTCTAGTTATAAGTTACTAGATTTTATATTAAGCAGATCTATAATCAACAGCCATTTACCATTTGACTTTTACAGTGATCAAGGATAGGTTTGGAAACATTCTACCCAGCAAATTTTCTCAAGCCGGAAACTTTAAGTTACAGATTTAGCTTAGAAATAAAGTATATAATTCCATACCTTCCAAGATACCATGACCAAGAAACACTGGCTGAGGCAGGTATTTTAAGTG
Source organism: Leopardus geoffroyi (assembly GCF_018350155.1). NCBI lineage: Eukaryota > Metazoa > Chordata > Mammalia > Carnivora > Felidae > Leopardus > Leopardus geoffroyi. Next base: position 127,877,871 of record NC_059337.1, read on the forward strand.
AAGGCTTTGAAGAATACATTTATCATGATGAAAAAAATAATCAAGTGAAAGCTTTAGGAATGAGAACTCATCCTTTCCATTGGTAAAGGAATTCAGAGCTCTTAATATTTCATTTAAATCTTCCTAAAAATATAGTGAGTATTCTAATCTTACATTATGTAACTACACCCCCCCCCCCCAACAACAACAACAACTTAGTGTCTTAAAGCCAAAACAGTCATTTGCTAAGCTCACAAATCTAGAACGTGGGTCATACTCAGAGGGAATGGTCAACTCAGCTTCATGAGCCACCAGCTGGAGTGGCAAGAAAGACTTCATTGGCTGCAATCATGGGGAAGACCCCTCTTCCAATGTATGGCAGTTGATGCCAGACGATGGCTGACACTTTAGCTGAATGGTGCTGTCAGCTAGAATATCTACCTGTTTTTCCATGTGGATGTTTGGCTTCCTCACAGAATGGTGGGGAGGGCCCAACAGGAAGAGTTCCAACTGAGATGTCTAGGTGGACGTTCTATTGCCTTTGATGTCCTGGACTCAAAAGTCACATGCCATCTCCTCCACTTTTACTGTCCAGTTAGTCTCAAAGCCTGCCCAGGCTCAGGAGGTGAGGATAGAGCATCTACTTCTTGAGACACTGGCTAGGCTCTGGAAGAATTTGTAGGAGGGGAAATGTTACAACCATTTTTGGAAAAAATCCTCTGCCAAGTAAGATAGACATTATCATTCTCATTTTTAAATCAAGAGACTGAAGCTTAGATTATATAAGTGATTAACTGAAGGTCACACAGAAATGGAAAAGCTGAAGCTTAAATAAAGTTTCTTTAAGGGAATTCTGTTTCCTTCATGGTTATTCTTCACTGCAATGTCAATTGCATCCTTATAAATATCTAGAATAAAATGTGTTTTGGGGGCATATAACATTAGATATAATGTTAGCTAAAAGTTTTATGTAAAATAAAATTCAGTGATGAATTAAACAAATAATTCTTCAGATAGTAATAATCCATAAGTATTTCACAGTCAGATTTCATGTATCATCTTATGGAAATTATATGGTATAATCATCTGTGCAACTGAATTTGCATTAGAGTGAAATATATTATTATTGCAATTTCTATGAATATTTAAATTTTAGATTTATAAATTCAAAAATTTTTTTTCAAATCAATGGAGCATGGATACTAACATTTAAGACATTTCGAATGAAACATTATAACTTGACTCCCAATATTGCCAAAATGCTCCCAGCATTTTCTTCATAGGTGAATGAGTCTAACATCCATCTGGTGGACTAAATATCCATCTTAACTAAATATTGCTTAAATTTTTCAACAGTTCTTGTTCTTCCTTCAATTATCAAAAATAAATGTGTTTTCCTTGTATATCTGGAGCATTTCATTTGCATTCTTCTTGTCTTCTGTCATGGTCATTTTCTTCTCATTGCATTCTGAAAACTACTGCCAATGTGACAGTGGTCTTCTTTTTTTTATTTTTTAAATGTTTATTTAGTTTTGAGAAAGAGAAAGAGAGAGACAGAGAGACAGAGAGAGACAGAGCATGAGTGGGGGAAGGGCAGAAGGAGACTGAGACACAGAATCTGAAGCAGCTCCAGGCTCTGAGCTGTCAGCACAGAGCTGATGTGACACATCTGTGCTGACAGCTCAGAGCCCAAAGTGGGGCTCGAACCCATGAGTGGCGAGATCATGATTTGAGCTGAAGTTGGATGCTTAACTGACTGAGCTATCCAGGCACCCCTGATAGTGATCTTATTAAAACATAAATATGACCCTTCTATTTTTACAAATGTTACAAAGAAGATGAAGGCAAAAGTACAAGGGATTGTAAAATAATAGCAAAAAACATCACCAGCACCATCACAATGACAATTCCATGAGTCGTCTTGAGCCAAGCCTTCACGGATGAACTACCTGTCACATAATCCTCATTCCAAACTAGGCTAATATTCCAGTTTTACAGAAACTGATATTAATTGAAGATTATTAACTTGCCCAAGGTAATACAGACTAAAAACAAATATGAATTTCTAAGTTTAGATTTTGCCATTCCCACCAAATCATTATAAGTTTAAGGTGCAATAAATCTTTTTCATATACTTAAGAGTTATGTTTTTCACATGTTGTATCTCTATTTCAAATGCCAGATGGAGCATTCAATGGGAAATTCTCATTATTTTCAATAACTAGATAGAGAAAATAGATCTTATTTTCTCAAGATAAAAGATTATTTTTAAAGTTATTCTTAATATGTTATGCTCTTTAATTATTTATTTGATGTCTAGGACTCTTATTAATATTAAAGGTGTTTATTTAATCCTCTATGACATAAAGCTATTATTATCCTTATGTAAAAACTGAGGGGCAGAGGTTGACTTGCCCAAGGTCACAAAGTGAGATCACTTAGAATTGGCTATGATTCCAACATGTTTTTCTAACCAGCTTGATTTTTGTGAGGATTTATGAGCTATTCTATGGGAAAGAGTATATCACTGGTTGACTTATAACTGATATTACATAAATGTTTATTTACTTTTTTATTCTACACTTTATAGATAGATGATGATAAGTGATGATAGATAGATGTTAGATAGATGATCCCCACTCAATTATGAGTCTGATATCATCTACAGGGATTTTCTACTTTTGTGTCAATATCAATATCTATCTATAACATTTTAGTTCAGAATCTGAAGCATAGGGTTTTTTTCTTCCAGAAATGTTAGTTGAAATAGATGTGTCTCTTTTTATCCTAAAACAGTTTTAGCTTTCTTCAAAAATTTGAAAAGAAACAATATTTTCTTGATCCTTATATATTTTACTCAAAGTTATGGGTATGTATTGGAGTTTTTTCAAGATACTTTCATTAATCGACTGCTGGTTATTAAAATATTTTAATGAGCTACTGAGAAAGAAAGAAATCTGTAAATTTATAATAGCTATCAGAATGTTATGTATAGTATTTCTACGAAAGTCTAATTTCATTGAGTAAATATATATATCACTGAAATAAAAGAAACATTTCACAATAGATTCTGAATGCCAGAATGCTCAGTGGTTGTAATGATTGAAATTCTCAGGGTCAGCAAGCAAATGTTTTTTAGATTTAGGACAAGGGCGTTGGAAGGGGTTGTGTATTCATGCAGCATATGATGGATGGGAGCAGGTATCAAGACATCCTTATGTGAGAGATTTATGTTGCAAAATCCTCGGATAATGTTGAGAGGTGCTCTTGAGACTGTTCTTTTCTTCCCACTCACACTACCAAGGGGGAATAAAGTGCTGTTCTACCTCAGGGTCCCCAAAACAACTAACTTTAGAAGTGTTTTTCTATTTTAAATTATTTAAGACTTTTTTTGCCTTTTTTTTCCCCATTGCACACACAGAGGAACACAGAAAGCATTTTCTGCAATGTTACCTTGTACAATTTCAAAGCTTTAGGCCTTGCAGAAAGGAGAGCTGAAGCTGCCAGCATAAATTCATGCCCCGGGTCCCCAACACACTCTCATATCCCAGTGCAATTCCTATTTATGGCAATACATACATCCTTTGAAATGTGGACACTTAATTTATGCACCAGGTGTTCCTGCATTCAAATTATACCTGGGTAATTGCATTCCTTGACTATCATCATGAGTCTGGTTACCAGTCAAAGATCAGGGCAAAGAGCCTTCCCAGGGGATCCCATAGAATGCTTTTCTTGACTTATAACTATGTGTATTACATTTTAAAGAAAGTGTTTTTACTTTTGTTTTTCTTACCAGACCATAACGTTCATGAGGAGATGGACATTTCAAATCAACTTGTTGGTACACTGTCAACACTAAAAATTCTACTTTGAAAATATTTGGTGGCTAAAATGGTGTTGATAAAAAGCTTATGTGCAACGAAAGAAAAAATCAACAAAACTAAAAGACAACCTACTAATTGGGACAAGATATTTGCCAATGGCATATCCGATAAAGGGCTACTATCCAAAATATATAAGGAACTTCTTCAGCTAACCCTGGAAAACAAATAATCCAGTTAAGAATGGGCAGAAAACATGAAGAGACATTTCTCCAAAGAAGACATGCAGATGGCCAACAGACACATGAAAAGATGCTCATCTCTTGACGTCAAGAAAATGCAAATCAAAACAACAATGAGACACCACCTCACACCAGACAGAATGCCTAAAGTCAGAAACACAAGAAACAACAAGCATTGGTGAGGATGTGGAGAAAAAATAACCCTTATGCACTGTGTGTGGGTATGAAAATTGGTTCACCCATTGTGGAAAATAGTATGGAAGTTCCTCAAAAAATAGAACTACCCTACAATCCAGTAATTGTTCTATGGAGTGTTTACCCCCAAAACACAAAAAACTCTAGTTCAAAAGGATACAAGCACCTCTATGTTTATTGCACCATTATTTACAGCAGCCAAATATGGAAGCAGCCCAAGTGTTTATTGACAGATGAATGGATAAAGAAGAGGCAGCACACACACACACACGCACACACACACAGAGTGAAATATTATTCAGACATAAAAGAGAGTGAAATCTTGCCATTTGCAACAGCATAGATGGATCTAGAGAGTATAATGCTAGGCAAAATAAGTCAGTCAGAGAAAAACAAATACCATTTGACTTCATTCATATATGGAATTTAAGAAACAAAATAAAAAGAGAGAGAGAGAGACAGAGAGAGAGAGAGAGAGAGAGAGAAACCAAGAAACAGACTCTTAACTATAGAAAACAAACTGATAGTTACCAGAAGAAGGTAGGTGGGAGGAATGGGTGAAATAAGTGAAAGGGAATAAGAGTACGTTTCTCATGATGAGCACTGAGCAACATATAGAATTGTTGTATTAGTCTAATTGTTATATTAGTCTGAAACTAATATAACACTGTATGTTAAGTATACTGGAATTAAAATTAAAACCTTAAAAAAGAGAAAATAAATAAAATGTTGTTGGACAAATGTTTTAATGAGTGGATGGATGAATGGTTGATGTAGTTTTTTCTAGTTCTATCCATGTCGCTATCCTATTCTGCCCAGTAAGCAATATTTTCAGGAAGTGGTTATTTCTAGAGGCAACATATTATAGTTTATGAGATCATGAATTCTGGATCCACAGCGTCTGGATTCATATCCCACCTCTACCTTGGACAACTTATGCATTTGCTCATGGCCTCAGTCTCTCATCTATAAAATAGGGGTTTTGTAAGTGTAGAGTGAGTTAAAAATATCTGCAGAACATAAAACTGTGTCTTATAAAGTAGAATGTGATGGATACATGTATCCTGTTATGTGTGCTTCAGTTTATCACTAAAGGAGATAGGTTATCTATAGTCCAAAATTCTCTCAGGAAAAAAAAAAAACATATAAACTTTATCACAGAGGGATTGATATTGTGGAAAATGGAAAAATTAACCATAATACATAACAAACACACACCTGTTACCTCAGAGGAAATCAAAACATTTTATGTCAGAATTTGAATTTTACATCAAAAACAAAAGATTGACTAGCTGCCTTAAAAAGAAAATAGTGGACATGCTTGGGCTTAATTGCCTCTCCTAGTGCTAAGAAAATTGACTTAGAAGAAACAAATTTGAATACTAATATAAATGTTAATAACAAGAAATATGAAAATTTTACATTTTGAATTTTGGACATAACTGTCCATTAGGAATCATAGTTTAAGTTAAAACTTAATAGTCACTGATATATGATAAATTTGCAATGACTTTCAGTGAAATGAAAAAACTTTACTTGTACATGAAGTTTAAAGGTGCAAAAAAACTTTTAGCATTGTTACTTCATTACGGAAAGCAATTTGGGAAGTATGGTGGAAAGTCTGAAATTAAGATGCAGCTCTAAGAGCTTCCTGGACAACTTGGAGCCTCACAGGGCCCCACGGCCCTGCGAACCACAATTTGCAGCTCTCGTCAGATATGTCCCTCACTCCCCACTTGGCTTGTTCCCCTGTCTTCTGGGAACTGAACTAACTTCCCTGCCAGCCTCGAACAATTATCCAAACAAGCAAATCACATCCTCTGATGGAATCAGAAGTCACCCAACCACTTGTTACTCTACAGCTTGCCTCCTACAGCCCCTGTACACTTATTTTGTTCCCAAGTGCAACATCTCATGGCCCTGCATGGTGTGTGATGCTCTTCTCCTTCAGAGTATGAGCTTATGTGGCTAATGAACTGCCGTCGGACTCATCTGTCTAGTGTCTGGTGTCTTGTGTGCGGCCATCTCTAGAATCCTGTGGTGGGGCTTAATGCCTCACCAATGCAAGAAGGGGAGGAGAACAAAACTGGAAAATAATTTTAATTTGTGGTCGTTGTTTCATCGGCTTATTTAATGTTGTTATTATCATCTGATGAAAAGTAGAATTCCCCTTTTATTCCATAATCTTCATTTCATTAATTAGTAAGGATTTTTTCCCCAGATTTTCACTCTTACCAAATAATGAAGAAACAAAGATCCTTATGCATTGTATTCCTTGTTTTCACTGCTGCCTATAAATTCTTACAAACTTATTTCCTCAAAATGGCATGAATTTACTAGTGCACAGTTCTGCAGGTTAGAATCCACTGCATGATTGGATTTTCTGCCCAAGGTCTCACCAGGCTGAAATCAACAGGTTGGCTAGGTTGCATTCTTATCTGAAGATTGGAATCCTTCTTCAAGGTTGCTGGCTGTTTGAGAGTTTATTCTCTTGAGGTTGGACTACCAAGATCCTTGTTTATATGCAGGCTGATGGCTGGGGAACCACTGTCACCTAGAGACCTTCCACGATTCCTTGCCATGTAAGCCCTCACTCCCTAAGCAAACATAATAAATGTTTGCTTTCTTCTAGGCCAGCCAAAGCACACCTCTCAAACTCCACTTTCTGTCATCATCCAGAAAAATCTTTCTGCTTTGAAGAGCTCACATGATGAAGCAAGCCCCACCTAGAATAATTTTCCACCTAAAGGTCAACTAGACTGGGGTTCTCCAGAAAAAATATTATATATATATATATATATATATATATATATATATATACACACACACATATATTTATGTATATATATTTAATAAAATAAATATATGTGTATTTGTATTGTACATATACATATATATGTATTTGATTTATTTTATATATATATATATATATATATATATATATATATATATATGTATGGATGGATTTATTATAAGGTATTGGCTCACATGATTATGAGCTTCCTGAGCTTTATTCTGTTCATGAGCATTATGAGGATATTGACATCTCCCCTGACTTTTGCCAGTTATTTTGAAGTTCAAATGTCCTAAAGTTTTAAAAAACATTTTGTACTGTGTTAAGCACTCTGTAAAGATAACACTACTTACAACAAGTATCACTTAATTAGTGGCTACTATAAGTTAGACTCTATTGTAAAAACTTCAAAAGAATTATTGCATTTTATCTTCACACTATCTTCATTGTAGTCGTTTTATACATAAGGAAACAGGGGTCCAAATACAACCAGAGTTAAAACCAAACACACTCCAGAGGCCAGATTACTAACAAAGTTGTATTTTCCTCTATGTTAAGGTTCTATTTGATTTTAGTTAAGTCTGATTTTTCTCATGTTTTCTTCACTTTTCATTTACATTCTTTCAGATCACACCCAAATCCTGATTTTTGCCTCTTATCCCTTAATAATTTATCACTTATTTCTTCCTATCTGAAATTTTGCTTCAGTTCACATCAAACTCTGCTTCCCCTTGATTATATTTCTATTTTTACATGATGCTTTTTCTTTCTGCTCTCCTATGCTTATCTGCAGAAAAAAAAAAAATGAAAACTACGCTTTTCTGTTTATACATCTGTCCTTCTCATTGATGGAAATTACCATCAATGTCATGCTATTGTGATGAAAAATAAAACAGAATACACATTTAATGTTTCAAATTCCCAATTTCTAACAAGCAAAGCCTTTAATAGACTGTGAGATATAGCCTTAGATCTTAAGCAAGTAAATTATGCAGAGAAACACGGAGTGAATCAAAATCGTATCTAATTTTGGGATTCAGTTGTATCTGTGCTTTATTCAATTTGCTTTCAATAGATTTATTGGGAAAAAGGGAAATCTTTGAATGTTCTAGTGGCTCAGTTGCAGCATTCTCTTGGAATTTGTTCATTTTATCATTAACAGGGATCCTAATATAACTATCAACCCATTGGACTGGACCAGTTATTATTATTTGTGGAGTTGAACACAACGAGTTGGTGCTGGAAGTCTTTTTTAATTGTCTACTAGAGTCCACTCTCAGGTGCGCGACTAAGATAAAGAGAGTCTGCAACATTGGCTTGAATTTGTTGTGTAAATCATAGTTGAAATGACTGAAGGAAGTTTCTAGGTGTCTAAGTAGTTTCACTGAAGCTATGCAAGATTAAACAAGGGAATGGAATTCCAATTAGGTCTTGACTGTTTTGGCCATATGATGGGGAAACTTGGGATATAGAAGGACATGAAATGTGTGTGTTTTTTACAAAAATTCTCTTCAAATGGTATTAAAGCTGTCCAAGTAGACAGCAGTAGTTTCATATAATCTAATTTACATAGTAAGAGACACTCAAGATATATATTTTTAATGGGTCAAGGGTGTCATAAATTGAATTAGAATTTATTTTATACTGATTATGAGACTGAAATCAAAGCATATACTTAGAATTCTTTATTATGCGTTGTTACTTTTATGGTGTAATTAGGATCATCGTGAAATCTTGACAAGGAGAATTTAGTTTTCTCTTTATATTTCCTGATCCCTTTCTGCTCAGTCTTATGTAGGAGACAAAAAAAAAAAAAATACAATATTTTCTCTGGTACTTCCAGGTTATCACAAAATGTAGCAGCTCAAGTGTCCGTTCATAGATGAAAAGATGAATAGATAAAGATGTGGCATATAGATAGAGATATCTATAGATAGATGATATATAGACACATAGATAGATAGGTAGATAGATAGATAGATAGATAGATAGATAGAATGGGATATTACTCAGCCATCAAAAAGGATGAGATCATGCCATCTGTGACAACATGGATGGACCTAGAAAATATTATGCTAAGTGAAATAAGTCATACTGAAAAAAACAAAACCATATGATCTCACAAGTGGAATCTAAAAAATGAAACAAGTGAATAAACAAACAGCAGAATAAGACCTATAAATGCAGAGAACAAACTGATCGTTACCAGAGGGGAGTGGGAGATACAAGCTTCCAGTTATGGAATGAGTAAATCATTGCAACAAAAGGTACAGCATAGAGAATATAGTCAAGAGTATTGTCATGGTGTTGCATGGTACCAGATGGTAGCTATTCTTGTAGTGAGCATAAGTTGATGTATGAAGTTGTCGAATCACTACATTGTATACCTGGAACTAATGTAATATCATGCATCAATTATACTTAAATGAAAAAAATGAAAAAATTTTTAAAATAATTAGAAAAAAATTAGAATAGAAAAAATGTAGTTCCTTATAATCAAGAAGTGTTTATATTTCCAAAACAAGTTCTACAATACAATTATAATAAAAATAGATATTTCTCATGAATTATAAGATTTTGTGACTTCTTTCATCAGGGCATAATTATGAAAGCATATTTAAAAACTTCGGAGTACTCTTAGAATAAAAGGTTCCATGTCCCAATGTTTAAAAATGAAAATGTAGGGGCACCTGGGTGGCTCAGTCAGTAAAGCGTGAGACATCAGCTCAGGTCATGATCTCGTGGTTCATGAGTTCTAGCCCTACATGGAGCTCTGTGCCGACAGCTCAGAGCCTGGAGCCTGCTTCAGATTCTGTCTCCCTCTCTCTCTGCCCCTCCCCCACTAGTGCTTGTCTCTGTCTCTCTGTCAAAAATAAATAAAAACATTAAAAAATTTTTAATGAAAATGTAGATCATAAATTATAAACAAATATATTTTTTCTTCTCCTATGATACCATACAGGGCAAAAAAAATGCAATTCCCAGAATGCTAAAAGATTTTGTCTCAAGGTGATACCAGCTTTTAATACTCACAAATTCTTGCATGTTTAATTTCATGGCAGCAAATTTAAATTCCTGAAGAAATCACTCTAAGTTTTTCCCATAGTTTTTTCATCATTGTTAAACCAAGTGTCATTCATAGAAAGACAGCATATGCTTATCTAATTATATCTAACATGTATGAAGAGCCATTCAAAATATTTATTTTAACTTTTCCAACTTTACTGAGGTATAATTGACAATAAGATTTATATATATTTAAAGTGTACAACATAATTATTTAATACTGATTTACATTGTGAAATGATTACCACAATCGACACAATTAACATATTACTTCATATAGTTACTTTTTTTTTTTTTTTGTATGTGGTAAGAACATTTAGGATCTACTCTTTTAGAAAATTTCAAGTATAAAATACTGAATAGACATTTTTTCAAAGAAGACTTACAAATGACCAACAGGTATGTGAAAATGATTTTATCATTGGAAATTGTATATCATTCTTGGATTTGCTGAGATGTTGAAGCCTGAATTAGAAAAATATTTTGGGGGATAGGAATCCAGATTTATGTTTTAGTAATATTAGATTTGTAATATTTCTTACATAGCAGTAGAAATTAACAAAGAGAAGTTGTATCTCTAATCATGAGCAAAGTTTTACAGTTTTGAAATATATTTATAGATGATGTTTAAGTCAAGAAACGTTAGTAAGTTAAAAAAAGGGATGTGGAGAAGCCAAGAATTTACTCTTGGGCACTCTAACATTGAGACTTCATTTAAACTAACAAAGAAAAAGATTTGGGAAAAGAGACTAAAGAGAACCAACCTGTAAAATAGGATGACAGCAGAGTCCAAATAAATTCAAGTTAAGCAATGATCAACTACAAATATGGTACATTGTGGGTAAGAAAAAATAACACTGGAGAGTAGCCACCGTAAGGGCAATAGAGGTTATGCAGAATTACATAGTTAAACCCCAAAATGTTCCAAGTAAAAGACTAGATTCAAGAAACTATATATTATACAGCTACATTTGTACAAAACATCTACAAAAGTTAAAATATGTAGTAAGGTCACATTTGTAGAAAAGACAAAGGTCTAGAGACAAAATGTGTTTGCCTGAGCTTGGAGTGGGGCAGGGATCCACTACAGACAAGCAGGAGGAAATCTTGTTGTGGAATTGTTCTAGAATTATGCTGATGGTTGTACAACTAATTTACTAAACAAACAAACCAACAAAACCCCCATTACATTCTACATTTTTCAATGGGTGATTTTTATGGTATGTAACTCATGCTTCGGTAAAATTAAGTATATATAAACAAACACACAATCAAACCCCTGAGTGGTATTCCATTGTATGAATAGACTACATTTGTTTATTCATTCAACAGTTGATGAGCATTTGTATATTTTGTAGGTTTTGGCTATTGCAAATAAATCTGCCATAAACATTCATGCATAAGCCTTTGTATGAATACATGTTTTCTGTTCTCTTAGGTAAACATGTATGCATGAAATGTTATTGATTATATGGTAAGCATATATTTGATGTCTTAAGAAAATGCCACATTGTTTTCCCGAAGTGTTTGTACCATTTTACATTGCAAACAGGTGACACTTGGTATAATCAGTTTGTTATTGATTTTCATTTTATTTTTTTTAATGTGTGTTATAGCATCTTATTGGGATTTTGATTTGCATTTCCCAAATGATTAATGATGATAAGCATCTATTCATATGCTTATTTTCTATTTATCTTCCCTGTCAAAGTGTCTGCTCAAATAATTTCTCCTTTTATGTACTTGAGACATATTTTGTTAGTTTCGAATTCTGAGAGTTTTTAAATAAATGTTGGGCAGAACTTATTTATAAGACATATGATCTGAAAATATTTTCTTGTCTGAAGCTGGTCTTTTAATTCTTTTATCTGTGCATTTTGAAGAGTTTATAGTTTGGACAAATTTAATTGAATTGTGGTCATGACTTGAATTCTTTTGAAGTTAATGAGAGATGTTTTATGGCCAGAATATGGTTCCATGTGAGCCTGAATATATATTCTACTGCTTTTGAGTGGAATGTTTTATAAATGTGAATTAAGCCAAGTTGATTGGTGGTGTTGTTTAGGTCTTAAATCCTTGCTGTTGCTTTTGCCTACTCATTATATCAATTATTGAGAGAGAAGCATTAACATTTCTTACTATAACTCTGAATTTTTTTCTAAGTTGTGTTGGGTTCTATTAGGTGTTTTGTTTTGTTTTTTTTTATAGCTATGTTGTTAGGTGCATAAATGTTTAGAATAGTTAGTGTTCTTGATGAATTGACCCTTTATTATTATTTTTCTCTGAAATCTACTTTGGTTTGCATTTAATATAGCCGCTCCAGCTTTCTTTTGACAGGCAGTATATTATTTTCCATATTTTAACTTTTAATTTATTTATCTATTTATATTTAAATGCATGTCTTATAGGCTTCTGTTATAGATTGAATTCTGTATCCAAAATTATATGTTGAAATCTGAACCACTGGTACCTATGAGTATTACCTTATTTGGAAATGTAGATGTAACCAAGTTAAGATAAAATCCCACTGGATTAGGATAGACCTTAATGCTATGACTAGTGTCATTTAAGAAAAGAAAATTGGACCATAGATGCACACATATAGAGGGGAGAACAACATGTGAAGACAAAGGCCGAGACAGAAGTAATGCATCCGCAAGCTAAGTAATGAAGAATGCCAGAAACCACCAGAAGCTATGAAGAGGGATACAAGTTTCTATGGCCCTTCTGACAACGTGACTTAGACTTTTAGCCTCTAGATATGTGAAATAAATTTTCTGTTGTTTTAAACTCTTTAGTTTGTGGTACTTTGTTATAGCAGTTCTAGGAAACTAATACAACAGTATATAGACCATGCTTTTTATCCAATCAGATGTTGATCCATTTATTGTTTGAGGATTTTCTTTAAATCTCTCTCATCCTGAAGATTTTCTAGTGATTAATTGTTTCAGAGCTATCTATCTATCTATCTATCTATCATCTATATATCTCTATCATCTATTTATCTATCTACCTATCTAATCTATCTCTATCTATCATCTATCCATTGCCATCATCTATGTATCTATTTACCATGTGTCTATTTTGATGTTTTTATTTTTTGTTGTTGTTGATTTTCTTTTTCCTGTTTCTATTTATTTTAGAAAGATTTTTTCTCTGTATATAAAATGTTCTGTTGACCTCTCACAGTCTTTCTGTTGAAAATCTGTGCCATTCTTACCTTTGTTTCTCTGTAGACATGTGTCCTTTTTCTCTGGCTGCTTTTTAGATTTTCTGTTTATCATTTGTTCTGAGCAATAGCTTATAATGAGTCTTAATGTGGTTTTCTTTATATTTCTTTATCTCCATGTTTGCTGAGCTTCTTGAGTTAATTAATAGATTTAGTGGTGAGAAGATAAAAAGTTTTCCTATCATTGTGTATCTACTAGTATTTTCTCATGAAGTATGAGGCCAAGTTTTCTGTTGAGAAACATTAGGAAAAATACGAAGTAAAAAGAGATTTATGTTCAGTTTGAGTATGTAGGAGATGATGTAAATAGTGATCTCTAAAAATGAGAAAACAGGTATACTCAGTGACTTTGATAGGATTATTCACTTCAAAAATCTTTATTACACTTATTTATTTGTTATTTATATTTTATAATTATATAACTGTATATAATACATATAAAATTTTCATATTTATATATTTATATTACTTATAAATATATAAATATTTTATAAATATTTCATTTATTATTATTTATTTATTTTTATTTTATTATACCTTCGTTACCCTTTATTACGCTTCAGTGATGCCAGACTTCTTCCTCCAACGTATTTCAAGTATTTCTTCATTTTAGCTTGTTACTTCCTTAGAAGTTTTCCTCTACTTCCAATCTAAACCTGAACTATTATTATTTCTAATATTCATTTTTAGCATTATATAAGTATTTGCATACATATCTATCTAGTGTCTTTCTTTTCAACTGAATTGTGGACCCTATGAAATCAGAATTCTGTCAGTTTTGCTCACAATGCCTAACATGGTGCCTGGTCCATAGAAGAAATCATACAAAGTATACATATATAGGGTTTTGAAGAATGGTCATAAGTTTTCCAATTCACCTTTGTCAAAAAGAGAATTGTTGTAGCTAAAGTGCTCAAAACAGAGAGATACACATATACAAAAATACGTATATTTTTATATTGTAGGAAACAATGAAATACCACAAATATTTCATAATTTATGAGATATTCTTTAGAGACTATCAGTTGAATGAATTTAGGAATAATATGTTTTGAAAATGGAAAGTAAGTAATCTAGTTATGTATAAGAATGGGTTTCATGTTCATTAGTGTTTTTCAAAATCCTGTGTTCTGTGAAATGTCAATAGATGTTCTTGTGCTACAAATCATTTTGTTGTCAAAAATTTGGGGGTAACTAGAGTTAAACACATTCCTTTATTGAAGTATGTATCCAAACGGGATGGCACAAAACATATTTATTCTTATTTAGCTCTTGAACTCTTTATCACTGAACACATATTAACTGATTAGTAAACATTACTGGTTCTAATATTCTGTAGTGGTAAAAAAATAGCATGATAATTACCAAGGTTATTTAGTATTCATTTAAAATAAAGGCCTAATTTTTAGCAGCTACCTTGTTAATTTCCTTCTTCCTCTTTTCCACTAACTTTTGATTCACATTTAAATCACTATAATTACAAACCAACCACCATCCCTAAAACCTTTTCAGGGCTAAATTAAAAGTTTTAAGTAAATACTTTTGTTGGAAATGGAATTTCTACTCTCAAACCTCTTTAAGAAAGCTTAATTTTGAGTAGGTTAAGTACTTAAAGTGTAGATCAAATTAATGTACTAGATTGATGATTTGATCAGAACAGTCTAAAATTCAAGGATATCTTTAAATCAGTTATCTGTATCCATTCTTATCTGACATTCCAAATTTCAGACTTTGACTTCATATTGAAAAAATAAAAGCAGTAATAATACTCTTTAAGGAAAGCACAAATAGTCATTCTATTTCAAGTAACCAACTGATAAATAAGCTTAATATGGAACAAGTTCACTCAAGTTTCTGTTAAAAACATATAATATGTCTAGGTTCCCGCCAGTGATGTTTAGGATAAATGTAACTATGCTTCTGTTCTTTGGTTTTGTTTTAAACCCATATCCTCTTAGGTTATTGAAGCTGAAATTAACATGTCATAGCTTCTTATTGAGTTAGCAGTGTTACATATCATCTTGAATCATATTGCACAGTCCATTTTTCTAACAAAACTTTAAACCATAGGGCTATTTTTAGCATAAATAAAAGCTTTGAACCAGGAATGAGTAAGACTTTTCTACAGCTTTAAACTAGGAATTCCAAATGGTGTACTTAGATCCAATTATAGACTTTCTAGTCTTATATATTTGATTACTTAGGTAGTTGATATTTCTAATACCCTTATCTCTCACTTTTAACCACACTAGAATTCCTTTGTTGTGTGTGTGGATTTCTTAGAATGAATGTTGAATTTATTTTGTTGAAATCTGGCATAGTAGTCATTTTGAAATATTCAAAGCAATATATTAAATAAGCCTTCACTCAAATATCAATCTCTTGGCAAATGTGATCACTTAGTAAGCAAAAAAGGATATCTCTTTGGAGATTATTCCACTTGATGGTTTAAAATGATATACTGGGAGCTTGGGACGAAGGTATTATGCAAGTAAGCACTGGGTTGGATAAATAAGCTATATTTTACAAGATATCTAATATTTAAAGTTCATTTTATTTATTTCACATTTAACTATGTCAATGTATTTATGGATATATATGATATAAAATATGTATGTATTAATTTAGAGAACATGTTATTTAGCATATGACAATTTAGAATTGTACACAGAAGTATTCATTTTACTCAACTCTATTGAATATAAGTGTAGTTACATGATTTTTTTTTTTGCCAATAAATATAAGCGGAATTGATATGTGTTGATATGTGTCCCTTCGGGTCAGAAGATCTAAGAGACAGTGTATTGTGTTTGATTTGCCATGTTCTTTTCCTACTACTGCAGGGGCTGTGGAAGCCAGTGTTGGGACAAATCCTCCTTCAACCTGGTTTTCTTTTTTGTTTTTTCCTTTTCTTCTTTTTTTTTTAATGTTTATTTACTTTTCAGAGTGAGAGAGACAGAGACAGAGACAAAGAGGCAGAGGAGACAGAGCACAAGCCAGGGAGGGGCAGAGAGAGGGAGACACAGAATCCGAAGCAGGCTCCAGGCTCTGACCTATCAGCACAGAGCTCAACATAGGGCTCAAACTCATGAGCTGTGAGATCATGACCTGAGCTGAAGTCTGGCGCTTAACTGACTGAGCCACCCAAGCACCCCTATGGTTTTCTATAATGTGTCTGTACTAATTTTGTTTTACTTTCTGTTCTTGGCATTATCTTGATTTATTCAATCTGTGGGCTGATTTCTTCAGTCTGTGGATTGTTTCTGTTTTGAATGCTATTTTATCCAATTTTCCCCTTCCAGTCCCTCTGGAATTCCAATTATACTTATATTTGACCTTCCTCTTATATCCTCCATGTCTCTCATAGTCTTTCATGATTTTTTATTTTTGTGCCACATTCTATATAACTATTTTGAACATAGTTTCCACTTCTCCAGTTATTTTTTAAAAGATGTCAAATGTGTACTTAAATTCATCTATTGACTTAGGATTATTATATTTTCTTGTAACAGAATTTATCATATTTACTATATTACTTTTGTAGTTTCCAATTACCTAACAATTTCTTGACTCAGTTTTAACTTCTTTCGACTAATCCTCATTTATTCTAGATTCTTGGTCTAACAATCTCGATATATCCAGACATATGGGCTGCTTCTATTTATGTTTCATCTACTGACCCTCATTTACTGTGTCTTATACTCTAGTCTACCATGTCTTTCTTTCCCATTTTAAAAGAATTAATTATAAACATACTACAAAGCCTGGGATGATGGTATTACCCTATGAGAAGATTTTTGTTTACTTGTTTTGAACAATTCAAGTACAATCAATGGAAGACCATCCTAATCTAAATGCAAAGCTTTCTATCCAACCAAGATTTTTGGAAGTCCAGCTTCAAGTTCACTCAAGGGTTGTTTTATCTCCTTTTGACTCTTATTATTTGGGATTTACCCTTGATATCCCGGCTTTATTGGAAGTTGTTTAATGGCTCCTTGACTTCAATTTGTCCCCTTGCTTTGTGATGTCTTTGAAGTCAGTTTAGTCATGGTCTTTATTTTTTTAAAAATATTATCAGCAAGTGACTTCAGCACAAAAGGAATTCTGAGTATTAGTGTCATTTTTCCAAGTTCTGGTTTGATATGCTTAAATTTGTCCTAGCTATGCCTCAGTACCTTAATAATGTTTTCCCATTTTGAAGATAATTCTAAATATATTTTGTTTAGATGTCTTAGCTATTTTAGCAGGACCATTCTTCTGAATTACTACCAACTTTACGATTATTATTTGCCAATGTATTTCTGACTTTTTATCCACTGTTTTATTACATCTTTCACTACAGTCAAACTTATCTGAGATTTACTACATATTTTGAAGAAGATAATAATTAAGGTGACATTTATTTATCCTAGTGAGACATGTATGGCATAGGGGCAATGGAAATTATTGAGAGGTTCTCAGGAGGATCCCAGTAGATGAAGATCATAATTTCAGAATTCTGCTGTTTTCCTCTTGTGCAGATCAGCCTTCCTTTGGACACCATGGAAAACCATGATTTTAAGTGTAGTAGAAAAGGCAATGTTAAGTCATCAGAAAGTTCACAACATCCTTTTCCTTCTATAATCCAGGAATCACTATTAATTTCCTACTCTCTTCCATGTCTCAACCTATACTCTTAAGAATTTAGGGAAAGACTGAAAAGTTTTTTCTCCTCACATAAATATTTGAGAAATGTATAGCAAGGCAGATAAATGTCAGAGTTAGAAGCTTGAATCTCAAGATTCTGTGTTTTTGAAATATTTATACTAATTGAAATGTGTTGGGTTTGAGATTTGAGTACAATTCAGGTTTGAGTATACACAAGAGAAATTAATATAAGTATGGGGTGATTAGAAATAAAATAGCCTATATTTTCATAAATAACTTAATTTTTTTAAAAAGCATGTTTGCATACATTGATATATCTATAATTACCATAATAGTTTTGATTCCATTAAAAAGTTACAATGGTAATATATAAATAAAATTATTTATCTTCTTATTATCTCTGTGACATAATTCCATAATTAGGTTTGTAACAGTTGAAGAGAGGAGAAAAAGTTTGCTAAAGACAGAATTTCATATTTTTAAAATTTATAATAAAGTTTCAATCCTTGATTATGCATTTTTCAAAAGTTAAGGCTGATCTAGGGTTTTTGTATAGATGTAATCTGCCAATCCCTCAATCTTCCTCGCAAAGAAAAGCCCCAAGCTTTTCTTCAGAATTGACAAGACCTTGTCTGGTTATCATGCAGGAAAGAGCTAAAATTCAAACAATCTATATTTTAAAGCTGTGTTAGAGCCACGAGAAATAAAAATAACAATGGAAAAAAAATCTGAACTTTTTCAATTTTCCTGTATAAGGATAAAATGTGAGATAATGATTACAATTAAAAAATATTAGATATATATGGAACTATACATATTCAAGAAAGGCTGCTACTCTGTAAATGGTTCTGTGAGAACTATGTGGCACCCAACCATCACAACCATATATGGCAGCTGTGGGCATGGGAAATTTACCTTAAAAAATCCCCAATCTTTAAGGTCAGTTCCAAATCCTTAAGCAAAGCAAAGAGAGAGGATATACATTTCTCTGAGTAAAATACACCGGATATTTGGCCCTGTATGGTTTTGGGTAAATATTCTAGAATGAGAGTCAAAATGACATTGAGATGTAAATGTTTTATTTTAATGATGTTGATCAGTAAATACTACTCAGTTGTGTCCTAATTGCAATCTTTACCTCATAACATTTTGAAAAGGAAATGGAATAAGTGAATTAAAAAAAAAAAAAAAAACATACTTGGGAGGCAGAATATTGGTGATACAAAACAATTGTGATGAAATGTGTTATTAGTTTCAAATAGTTTTTATGGGCCAAAAGTTCTTTCAGAAATATAGAAAGGTACTTTGAAACGCACAGGTCAAAAGACAGAGAAAAAGAAGTTAATATTGGGGGGTGGAATCTTTAATACCATGTCATATAATGAGAAGCACTGACTAGGTAATATACAATTAAGGATATACAAGAAATCAAACATTTGTTAGCATATACTTGACAATGAGCATAGAGTTATCCCATCTCAAATTTAGCATAGTTATATGTGAGAATAATTGCTAATCTGTAATTGGAATTTATCACCTGTCAGTCAGAATATTGACATGACTTTCTTTGTGTGTGTGTGTGTGTGTGTGTGTGTGTGTGTGTGTGTTTATTTATTTTTGAGAGAGAGAGAGAGAGAGAGAGAGAGAGAGAGAGAACATGAGTGGGGGAGAGGCAGAGAGAGAGAGGGAGGGAGTCTCTGGGCTCTGAGCTGTCAGCACATAGCCTGATGTGGGACTTGAACTTGTGAACTGTGAGATCATGACCTGAGTCAAAGTCAGATGTTCGATGGACTGAGCCACCCAGACGCCTCAACATGACTTTCATAAGAAAACTTAATATAAATATGAGGAGGAAAAGGGTTATTGAATTTTCTGGCAAATAAGTGATTATTTACATTGTTTTAAGACTCTCCATTTCAGTATAAAATGAGTATGCTTAGAGAGTAAAAGAAGGAAGATATGAAGAAATTCAAGTATTAACTGTACTAAAGTAAATAGAATATTTTCAGTTTCTATG
Organism: Leopardus geoffroyi; assembly: GCF_018350155.1. NCBI lineage: Eukaryota > Metazoa > Chordata > Mammalia > Carnivora > Felidae > Leopardus > Leopardus geoffroyi. The sequence continues at coordinate 127,897,864 of NC_059337.1, forward strand.
TTGTCTTTTCAAAAATGGTAGACAGGTAGGTAATTCAGATTACCTCATTTTAAAATGAGAGGGGGCACCTGAGTGGCTCAGTCGGTTAAGCATCCGACTTCAGCTCAGGTTATGATCTCACAGTCTGTGAGTTCGAGCCCACGTCTGGCTCTGTGCTGACAGCTCAGAGCCTGGAGCCTGCTTCTGATTCTGTGTCTCCCTCTCTCTCTGCCCCTCCCCTGCTCATGCTCTGTCTCTCTCTGTCTCAATAATAAATGAAAACATTAAAAACATTTTTTTTAATGAGAGACTCTTTTTCTTTCCTCTCTGTCTACTTCTTATAAAAGCAAATCTATATATTTGAACACCCCTATAATGGCTTAGATCTTTGTATTATCTAACCTTTAAACGTGTGTGTATTCTCACTTTTAAAATCAGTATTAATGCCTAACCCGGAGGATTGTAATGGGAATTAAATGCCATAATCTTCTTGAATAGCATGCCATTCCAACAATTATTTCCCAATCTTTTTTAAAGAAATCTTATGGAATTATATGTTATATAATTTTATTCTCATATTATTCTATATGTGCAAATTGCTTGATAAATCTTATGTTGTTGAGGGCTCGATTTTTGTCTTTTATTTATCAGTTATGACAGACACATAAGGCTTGTTAGCTTGTCGTATTGATTTTGTGAAGGAATTCTGGTATCTTTTACTCATACTGTGCATTCAGCAGATTATTGAAAATTTTATTAAGTGCTGTTAAACAGTATAGAGAACTGGAAAAAAAGACTAAAATTTAGTGTAGCTTTACAAGGTCCTATGGAAAGGAAGAATTTCCTCTACTCTTCAAGATCCTTCAGCCTGATTAAGAATCAAATCAACATGAGATAGACTAATAGGAGAAAATCAAAAGTAATTTCTTATATAAAGGAAATCCACACAGACATAGAAATTCCAAAGATAGTAGGGCAAATGAGGTATATATGCCATTCTGAACTAAGGAGAAGGAAGTAGGGGTCTGGGACTTCAAAGGGAAGGAATGCAATTCCCAGGAAGATGAAAAAGAGTAAATATTTGGTAAACAAACATTTGTAGGGGTGCTCAGAAACAATGGGACATAGAGGGCTTTGATCAAACAGGCCTTGCCAGGTTCCTCCCTGTCTACCATACCCAGTTCATTTCACAGTGTGGTTACCTACAGTGATAGATCTCTTCCTGGAGCAGGTCCTCTAACTAAATTCATTTAGGTAGTTGTAGAAAAGGTAAAAAGCTTTTCGTGAATCTGTTGGGTTTGATTCCTTTCAACTCAAAAACAATCTTTATGACAATGTGGCCCATCTTGGAGAACCCTGTTCTTGGCCCTTATAGTCCGATGGGGATAAACTCATGGATGCCTTATCTAAGAAGCTATGCTTTGCTATAACTCGTCTTTACCATTGATTAAAAGTGTGAGACTTGGTAAAATTACATTTTAATTTGTCAATTTTTATCTCTAATAATGTTGGTACCTTCTGTCCAGTGGAAAAGATAATTACAAAATTTACATTTTATTGTCCTGTAGGGCAACTAGTTTTGTAGGACAGTGAGTCACCAATTTGCATCTCACCCAACAATTTTATTCTAATATTAATACATGAATTTCCGATAAATACGTGGGTCTTCAAACACTCTTTGAATAGCCTTAGCATTTTATTTCTTCACTGATTAACTAAAATAAAATACTTGACATATGTTCTGAATAAAATATTTAACATACATTCTGCCTATTTATGAGAAAGTCACTTTTGTGTAACTGTTTGAAAATTGTACTTTACCAGTGCTATGGGCCCAGTGTTGAATTACAGTGCAGGTTTTCAGATTTCTCGTTTTTGCCCAGTGCTACATACAGATAGCAATAGAAAATGTTCTAGATCCCAACACAGAGAAAAAAATATATATATACTTCTGTGCTCAGAGAGGGTAGAGATAATGAAACTTGAATAAGGAAAATATAATTTTGGTGAAATAAATAGTAAGGATTGTTAGAAGCTATTTGCGAAGCTGCCGAACTAAAAAAGTAGGAACTTTAAAACAGGACCTAATGAAACCATGGGATAGAAAATTGGTAAAATACTTATAGGTGGGCCAAAGTATCTCATTGAGTTGGTATCATAGAACGACAGATTATTTTTGACCCAAGGAATCCCCTATGCTACTTTAGGAGTAAAAACAAACAAACAAACAAACATGCATGAACAGTTAAAAGTCTTGTTTTAACTTTGCTTCCTTTAAATAACAAGCCCAAAAGAAGTCCGAAGATCTCAGATCCAACACCTACTTCCCTACTTGCTTTTATCTGCAATTCTTGGTAATGGCAGTCTGGGTTCCAGACATTGAAAGCCTGTGTTTTCTCAGACATGCTGCTTTCCCAGGGCAGGGCTGTGAGCAACTCAGTAGCATGCCCATGGAATGAAGACCACTGAGGAGATGAGTGGCTGTAAGGATCATTTTGATTTTGATTATCTGCCTAATTTTGGGTTCCAGTTGATTTTAAAAGCAGAGATAAAATGTGCATAATCATCCAGGAAGAATCAGTTCCAACATTCCCTGTTAATTTATTCCTCTTTTTAATAGATTGCATTCATTAATTATAAATGGTCCTATAACCTAAAGCAACCTGAGCATCTGGAGAAAAGTTTTGGCAACAAAAACACATGCTGCTCCCACTCAGGAAACAGTAAGCACAGTAATCTGAAAATAGTTCTTTACTTCAACACAGGGAATTATTCTTGGGTAGTCAGTAAATGAGTGTAACATTTTAAGCAGTATCGTATGATGTGAAAAACTGTAGAGGATAATCATACCAGAAGCAAAACTATCAAGTGCTTCAGCCTTTCCCTAAACATCCTATTTATATGTTATTTATAAAACCAGCAAGGAAGGGTTAACTAAGTAAACTGTGCTCCATTTCTTCAGTCCCAGGTTCTCTGTCTGGCCTCTCATGTTGTTTAAAAACTATGTCGGCCCGTAGATTTAATATCAAGTAATGTTTGTGATTTTCAAGAAGATAAAATAATCTTGTAATAACACATTTACTTCCATCAAACATAACAGTGTTTATTTTCTTTAGAAAACACAATGCCAACTTGAATTACTTTTCACAAAGTACATTTATTTCCATCTTTAGAAAACACTTACGGTTAAGTGTATATTTTAAACTAGAGCATTCTGGTACTCAGGCAGAAACCATTATCTCTGATTAATCTCCATATTGTGTCTTCTGTAACTAAATGCGTGACTTACAGTGACATTCAAATTTTGTTGAGAGTTATCTTTATTTGTAAAAATTATTTTTTAAAAAAGTTAACCATGTTTCTGATGTGATTTAGCCATTGTAATGCCTGAAGGCAAATGACTAAACTAGTTGATTTCTCAATGTCCCTTTCAAAGGGTTGGTAATGCCGTCTTTTAAGTCTGCCACTGAAATATAGCACAGATGCTCATCTTTATTTCTATCAGGTTAAAACTTAGTTGGGCAGCTTTGGGAGGCTGCAAAGTCCTCTCAGGAGGGTATCCAAGCACACACGACAGCAATCTGCCACCCTGTTCACACGTCACTCAGCTTTCCTCGTGTCCCTTCCCATCACAGTTTAAATATCACTCAAATCCAACTGCAAATATATAATCAGCTCTCTTAAATTATATTTATCATAAAGACAGCCAATTATATCTGTGAAATCATAGCTATAGAAAATAAATCCTCGGAGGGGCATCTGGATGGCTCAGTTGGTTAAGAGTCGACTCTTGGTCTCTGCTCAGGTCATGATCTCAAGGTTTGTGAGATTGAGCCCCACATCGGCTCTGTGCTGACAGCATGGAGCCTGCTTTGGATTCTCTCTCTCCCTCTGTCTGTCTGTCCCCCACTCATTCTTTCTCAATCTCTCTCTCAAAATCAAAAACATTTAAAAAAAATCTTAAAAAAAAAAAAGAAAATAAATGCTTTGAGACCTCTATTGATAAAGAAATATAGTCAAAAACAGTTTTATTGGATTTCTATTTTAAATCTAGATTAAATATGATTTATATCTAAAGCTGTAATTTAATTTGAAGGGATAAGGAAAAGGTCCATTGACAAAAGCCTCAAAAATATTTTTTTTACTGAGAAACAATTTTTTTAAATGTTGTTCTGTGTTTACAGAGAGAGGGAAATAGAGGGATGATAATTATTTAGTAATTATAAATCTACTAAGACAAATCTGAAAAGAACAATAGAAAATTGATTTGATAGAACCATGGGTATTTACAATTAACATTCAGTCACCTCATTCAATAAAAGAACGATAAGTATGCACAATATATCCGATATTATTCATTCAAAAATTTTTTTTTATCTTTGTATTCTTATTTTTGAGACACAGAGAGACAGAGCATGAGCTGGGGAGGGGCAGAGAGAGAGGAAGACACAGAATCCAAAGCAGGTTCCAGGCTCTGAGCTGTCAGCACAGAGCCTGACACACGGGGCAGGAACCCATGAACCATGAGATCATGACCTGAGCGGAAGTCAGACGCTCCGTCGACTGAACCACCCAGGCTCCCCTTGGACATTATTCAGTTATAAATTCATTAAATACAAATGTACTGGCTGAGTATAATATAGTTGACAATGCTTGCTGCCAGGAAAACACCGAATTTCTTACAAACCGGACAGCCTAACAGAAAGCCCAGATGATTACACAGGTAAAATGTGTAAAATTGTAAAGATTGTCCTGATAAAAGTGTGTCATGGGAGCATGGGGCTGTCCTAGGGGCTCACAGCACAGACACAAGGTCAGGAGAGGCCTCCATGGTGAGAAGACTCACTCTCAAAGTTGAAGACCATGTAAGAGAAGTCCAGGAAAAGGGAAGAGGGACGTGTATTCTAGAGATAGAAAATAATAAGGGAAATTGTGCAGAAACTAAGAGATACATTATTTTTTTTTCTCATGGGTACAGCGAATGTTTACAATATACTAACAAGAAGGGGCTAGAAATTAATTCAAGACTAGATTGTTAACAAAACTTGAGGGTCATATTTATGTATTAGCACTTTATCTTATATCACAGTAGGGTGTTAAGTAGGCAGAAAGATGTTCATATCCATGTCAGAAAGGTCTCTCTCTTAAAATTGTGATGAATGAATTTGATAAGAACCAGAAAAAAGGTGAGAAGACAAATTAGAAGGTTCTGGCAGCAGTGTGTGAAGGAAATAAGAGTGAAATCCAAAGGGACAGAGTGTGGGGGGGGGGAGATTTGAAATTTAATTAAACGCAGAAATGACAGGACTTGGTTATTCATTGAATGTTGATGATAGCAGAGCAGTTGAGGATTCTACTAGCAAGAAACAAATGGATATATTGCTGCGCATTAAAAAAAATGAGGAAGAGAGTGATTTTGGAGACAACTTCTAACATTGGCAATTTAATCTATGGAAGTGAATTTAATTGACCAGATGGAGTATATAAAATAAGAAGAAAGAGGACTTAGGACAGAAGCCTGAGGAATGTTATAATTTAATTACAAGTAAGAGAGAATGAGATATATAAAGTGAGAAAGGAAACATCAGTAGGGTGGTGGCATGAAAGTTAAAACCTATATTGTACTGTATGTTAACTAACTAGAATTTAAATTAAAAAAAAAAATAAACAAAAAGAAAATTTCAAGAGAGGGATTCAAGTGTCAAATCTGGACACAGTAAGACAATGTAAGGATCAGAACTGTCCACGGTCAAGGTGAGTAGCAATGGCGCTAAGAGGAATTTAGTGAATGGATGATGTCCAAATCAAAATTGTGGTGAATTTAGGAATGCACAGGAAATTGAGAAAGCAAAGATAATAAATACTAACAGTATACTTGAAAATAATTTGCCTATAAAAACTAGGAAATGGTGGGGGTGCCTGGGTAGCTCAGTTAGTTAAGCATCTGACTTCAGCTCAGGTCATGTTCTGGCGGTTTGTGGGTTTGAGCCCGGCATCGGGCTCTGTGCTGACAGCTCAGAGCCTGGAGCCTGCTTCGGATTCTGTGTCTCCTTCTCTCTCTGCCCCTCTCCAGCTCATGCTCTATCTCTCTCTGTCTCAAAAATAAAAAATATAAACATTTAAAAAAATGTTTAAATGAATAATGTCCAATATATTGTGCATACTCTGGCTCTCTCTCAAAAATAAATAAGTATTAAACAAAAATTTTTTTTAAAGTGCAAATGGCACTATGGTCTATAAAAGCAAGGCACTCCATCAAAGCAGGGCTGTATATGTACGCGTGTACTGATATGGAGACGAGGTAGGCAATTGGAATAAACATGGAAACCTCTTGCAATTTTCCAAATTTTATGACTAGATGACTAGAAAACATTCATTGAATGCCATATTTATTTGTGTGCTATATGTTTGCTGTATACTATATCTATTCTAGGGCTGGTGGATCAAAGCTAAACAGAGAAATAATGCATAAGTACTTTGTATACTGTTTTAAAAATATGAATAGTAAGTAGAAAAACAACTAGAAACAGTGTTGTAATCTGATGTTAGTAAGCACAAGAAGAAAAAGTTCAGGAAAAATGGAAAAAAAGAGGGAACCAGGTGTATAGGGCCACCTGCCAAGAACATTAATTTCTAGGGGAGGAACCAGTCAGCCTAAACGAGGATTTCAAGAAGTGGAGGGAAGGGATCTCTCAAACTTACCGTCCTACTTCCTTTTTTTTAAATTAATTAATGTATTTATTTATTTAATTTATCTAGTGGTTTCCCACAGCCTGAACTCCAGCAGAAGCAAAAAGAGCCTGTTGACACTTACTGACACAGTCCATATACAATGATTTTCTTGGACATGTTCAAGATTGTTCAAGTGTAGAGATTGGGTCTGGGGCATGAGTAGCATAAGATACCTAGCACAAAGTAGTCAATATTGGAGATACTAAGTTTGAGAAAATTATGAGACCCTAAGAGGAACTCTCTAGAATTCTCTTTTCTAGAATCTGGAAGTCAGCCAGGGCATTTCAGCTAGAAACTACATCTTGTATACTGCTAATTTTTAAGAGATGACTTTACAGGTAATAATGGCCACATGTTATTGAATATTTATTGCTTTACAGGATTCTATATAACTTCAAATATTTGTAAATTTATTTTAACTTCTTTGTATCACAAAAGCTCTACATTTTATGCATGAAGAAACTGAGTTTAAAAAAAAAACTGCTTAAAATTCATGCAAAAAAGTGGGGCAACCAGATCTGTTTAACCCCAAAGTCTTTCTATGATCTCACTTAATCTCTTCAACACCCATGTGATAGTTAATATTATAATTCTCCCCGATTAGAAATCCAGTCATTCAGAGAAATTCTGAACAGGATGATATTTTTGTCTCTTTTTTAAACTAAAATATCTTGAGAGTTTGGCATATAATAGGAATTCCACAAGTACTTCTTGAATGAATTAAATAAATTGGCCAAGATCTTATGCCCAGCAAGCAGTGAGGCCCGGTTGCTACCTCACATTCTTTCCCTTTATGTGGCACCTAATTACCAATCCCATGATGAAACTTCTTAAAAAGTAATGGTTTTTAAAAGGATATGAATTACAGTGGAGGCATATAATGTGAAAAGAATTATATCATCTGAGCAGTCAGAGAAAATGATACATCACATATATTGAGGACAGGGAGATCTAAGCACTTATATTGTGGGAGCAGCAATGTCTTTATTAATTTAGCAATTAGTCATTGCGCAGACAGCGTTCCCAGCTAAATCCTCTGAAAGCAGGTGGAGCTGGCATTATAAAAAACTTTTGTTCTTGAAGTCAAGAAATTGTGATCTGGAAATAAGTCAGCAAGAATGAAAACAAAGTTATACTGGCATTCTCTCTCTCCACTATTCCTAATGACTTAAGTTTATCTTATCTCTTTGACAACTCATAATTGTAATAATGTGAGAAAATATGAGAGTCAACTGTCATAGCTAAATTTTCCTGAGTCAAGTTTTAAGTATCAACAATCATTCTCTGAAATTTGTCAAGGTCTGGAAAATACTTTATCTTCTCTCTAAATTTGTGAGGTTTTTTTTTTTAATTGTCAAATATGGGCAGGAGTTTAACATTATTATCTAAAAACGTGTACTCGTGCATAAGACTGTGCCTGACATAGTGTCTGCTATCCTTTTGGTGACAGACATGTATGTGATCTAGAACATATTCTCAAATGTTTTCTTAACCAAATTACCTAAAAGAGTACTCCTTAGCAAGGTCTTTCTCCCCGTCTGCTGTCTCTGCCTTTTTTATTTTTTTTTAAATGTTTTTTTTTTTTTTAATTTTTGAGACAGAGAGATAGAGCATGAATGGGGGAGGGGCAGAGAGAGAGGGAGACACAGAATCAGAAGTAGGCTCCAGGCTCTGAGCCATCAGCCCAGAGCCTGACACGGGGCTCGAACTCACGAACCGTGAGATCGTGACCTGAGCCGAAGTCAGACGCTCAACCGACTGAGCCACTCAGGCGCCCCATGCCTTTTTTACTTTTTAGAGAACTTTTCCTTGTCTGACATTACCTAAAATGGATTTATTATTTGTTTATTTATTTACTGTCTTCAAACTGGAATGCAAAATCTTTGAGGGGTAAACACTTCGTCTCTTTTTTACCAGCTTCTAGGTGCTCATTAAATATTTGTTATATGAATAATTACAAACCCAATTCCTTCACTAACCTTCATTAAGTCAGTTTTGTGCCATTATTTTTATTTCATTTTTTAAAAATGTTTATTTATTTTTCAGAGAGAGAGCATGAGCAGAGGAGGGATACAGAGGGGGACAGAGGATCCAAAGTAGGCTCTGTGCTGACAGTACAGAGCCCAGTGTGGGACTTAAACTCATGAACCCTGAGATCGTGACCTGAGCCAAAGATCAAGATGCTCAACTGACTGAGTCACTCAGGTGCCCTGGTTTGGTCTGTATTATGTATATTGTGATCTAAGGCAAAATTTTAGAACATCAGGATTGAAAAGTGAATTTGAGCTTACAGTCAAAATTCACATCTTCTAAGTGAGAATTCAGTCTCCAGACTTTAGACTAAAACTTTCCCTTCTCTCCACCCCTACTATTCCCTATTGCAAATGAGATCCTTCAAAAATTGTGCAGAGAATTTACTACTAGATGTTTTGAGGCATACTTAGTGTGGATTGTGCCTACAGTCCCATCCTCCCAGTCCTATTACTGTTCCTTGTGATTGTCAAGAGATGACTGAGAATGGAGCCCGTACTATTTATCATTGACTGGGGTACATAGTGTGGTGTTGGGCATATTGAAGGTGACTATGAAATTTTTCCTGAAAAAGTGAACACTGACTGCTATGTGATCATCAAACTATGAACATATAGTAAATAATAATCAATCCTCATTTATTAAGGACTCGTTATGTACTAGGCACTCAGGTGTTTTGACATGGACTGTATGACTTCAACCTCACAATAATCCTACTAGAGCTGAAATATTATTATCTTCATTTGTAAACTAGTTGTTTTGAGAGGCTAATTAGCTACTTACTTGGTAAAATTACTCACTTAGTAAAACTAATCATATACATATCTCTTGTTCTTGTGCCAAAAATTCTATTGTTAAGTATATGCCAAACAATAGTGTGCAGCTCTTTCTCTATATATACAAATATTCATACCATTACTTTTAGCAATAGTGCAAAAATTTAACCAAACTTATGTTCACTATTATTAAAATAGAAAAATAACATATGATCTACTCATGGAATGGAATAGTGTATAATCATGAGAATGAATGAATTTCAACCATACACAAGAATATGGATGACTCTCAATGAAAGTTGATATTGAGCAAAAGGAGCCAGATACAAATGTGTGTCTTATAAGTCCATTCACATAAAGTACAAAACAGGCAAACATAGTCTCTGTTAGAGGTTAACATAGTGATTACTTATGGGAGGTGTAGTGACAGGATGAGGCTATGGGCCAAGTGGGTAGGGGGATCTTCTGAGATACTCATTTGCTGGATTGTACTAAGTTGACTAGATTAAACTATGTGATTAAATTTTCCATCTCCTTCTGGTATGGTTCCAAGTGAAGATTAAATAAAAGAGGAAGTTGAACACCAGCAGTTGCCATTATGCTTGGAAAGTGGTCATAGTTAGCCATGGGGATGGACAGACACAGTGGTGGCTGCAGGCCCTAGACTATCTTTTCTTCCATCTACTCTACGTTCAGTCATCTTTCTGACTGCTAGTCCTACTGACCAAAAGAGACTCTGGGCCCACCAACAGACACCTGCTATCGACCCCATGGTGGGAGTTGCATCAAAGCAACAGCATCTCATAAGCCCCTTTACATTATTCCCGCTCACAGTCTCATTCTGGAAGCTGCAGATGTTTCTTTTTTGTTGTTGTTTTGTTTTTGTTTTTGTTTTTTTTTAATTTCTCTGCTAACTCTAAGTTATCTCTTCTGACTTGTGTCTTAGTCAGGTTCACCCTCTGACTTTTCATCCCAAACCTTCAGTTACAATGCTCCTCCCACATTTGTAAAGTATAATCTCACACTAAGTTCTTTATTTACTTATTTCTCATAGTAAGTCTACTTCCTCAAGTGAACCCTTAATGATTCATTGGTAACATTCCATTTCTTGACGTGGTTGTTTGTTACATGGGTTTGTTAACTTTCAGAAAAATTCATGAAGCCCTATACTTACGGTTTTTGTAAATTTCCAATTATACTTTGTGCTTTAGCTAAATGTTTACTTATAAAACTGCTTCCAGGAATGAGGAGAGCATTTATCCTAGATAGAATTCAAGTTTATTGTCACAACAGAGAAGCATAAACTTCTCTGCTGAGAATGTATATTCTTCCAAAGGAATGACACTGTTTACCTTTGCATGTAAGACATCCCTGTATCATTTATCAAAAATTCTAATGTAAGAAATTATTGTGTAGTATTGCCTAATGTGGTTATTTCAAATCTCATTAAATGCCTTCTGCAATGTTAACTGTAGAAGCTTTCCTTCAGTTCCAAAAATGTACTGCCTGAAAGTATTAGGTACTTTAAAAACTCAGGTACATTCATGAGGTACCATCTAATGATAAAACTGACCTGATTGGACACCTGATGTAATTTAGAATCCCAGTCTGTTCACCTAGCAATTTACTAAATGGCAAGGAAATACAAATATGAAGCAAGAATTGTTCTTTGAATAATAGCTATTGAACGAAGGGAAAGTTCAGAGTGGACATCTATTGAATACAGGTATGGAAGGCTGAATAATGGCCTTGCATAGAGAAATTGACTTTGATATGCATTAAGATATGATTACGGTATCTTATGATTATGAGATATGATTGAGTTAAGGAGACAGAAAATATGGGTAAGTCTTAAATGCAATGATGGAGTCAGAGGGAGATTTGACAGACAAAGAGAAGAGAAGAAAGCAATGTAATAATGGAAGCAGGGGCAGAGAAGGCAATGCTGTGAAGGGCCATGAACCAATGAAACAAAGTTAGTCTCCTGAAGCTGGAAAAGACAAGAAAATTATTCTTACCTAGAGTTTCCTAAGGGAGCACGATTCTTCTGACAACTTGATTTGGGCCCAGTGAAGCCCACTTCAGATTTCTGGTCTCCCATATGATAAGAGATATAATTTGTATTGTTTTAATCCATGCAGTTTGTGGTAATTTATTAAAGCAAGCATGGGAAGCTAATGCAAGAGTAGATGGAAGGCCTCAAGGACTTAAACACTTACATGCATGAGGAATAACTGCACCTTTTAGAAAGGGAGGACAAGAAGGCAAAATAAACTCAAACAAATAATGGTACTTCACACTCTACCAACTTAAACAGAGATGGGATCCAAAAACATGATGAGATTTTATTTTATTTTATTTTATTTTATTTTATTTTATTTTATTTTTGAGACAGAGACAGAGAATGAACAGGGAAAGGGCAGAGAGAGAGGAAGACACAGAATTTGAAACAGGCTACAGGCTCCGAGCTGTCCGCACAGAGCCCGACGCGGGGCTCGAACCCATGAGCTATGAGATCATGACTTGAGCCGAAGTTGGATGCTTAACCGACTGAGCCACCCAGGTGCTCCCAAAAACATGATGAGATTTTAACTCTGTAAATATCTGAGTCCAGATAACCTTGGTCATAGGTTACTCCTCTTACCAATGACACTGATATTACAAGAAAGTAATATTTAACTAATTTAACTAAGCCATGAGTGGATATAAGGCCACATTTGGCATAGTAATTTTCTATGGAAGGAAGTTCTAAGGTGAAATTTGTTAATTATTTGAATCACTGAACAAGACTAAGGTCAATGCGAGAAATATTTTGAGATGGTCTGTACTTATATATTATAAATTTGATGTGTGTAAATATCTATGCTCACTCAAAGAACCAGGTTTGAGACTATGCACTTTATCTTAGAGATATTGTTGTAAACCTCGAGAGGTTTGTTCTAAAAATTATTCACATTGTTAGGTGATTCCTATAAGCCATTCCACACATCTCTAAAGTTACACAACTTGTATTAGTTACCAGTGATTTTTAGAATATTCTCATTTTTTTATACCTTCATTAAGAGTTTCTTCCCTGGATTTTTGCTATGCTGCCTGTTTTCTAGTCTCTGATTTTTATTTATTTGTATTTACATACTTGAATCAGTCTTCAAAATGATTCACCTCATTCACTTTTTTCTGATTCACACTGAATGCTTGCTAGGACTGCCACACGGATTTAGTCTCTGAAATATGGCCTCAGGCCACTGTGGTGCAGGAAAGGGTTAACTCAGCGGGACTATGTTGCCCTCCGTCTGTACTCCCCAGAAAGGCTTATTATAAAGACTACAACTGAGCTCTTAGAATGTTCTGTCTCATAAGGTTGTTTGTGTATGCCTGAGGCCTTGTGACATACTGTACCAGTTTATCCAAATAGTTTACACTAATAATGTTATTTATGGTGAACACCTGCTTTCAATCTGGGGGTCTAGGGCTTCAGTAACTAAAGTCAGTCACACAGGCACTGTAAGACGCCATGATTGTGACTGACCCCAATAAATTCTGGAAAACCGGGCTCAGTGGAACTTCCCTAGTTGGCAACTCTTTGCACTTGTTACCACACATCATTGCTGGAGGAATTAAGCTCCTTCGGTTGGTTACTCTATTGGGAGGGACACATAGAAGCTTACGCCTGGTTTCCTTTGGACTTTGCCTCACGAACCTTTCCCTTTGCTGGTTTTCTCTGTCTTGTCTCATTGCAATAAACTGTAACTGCGAATATAAAAAAATGATTGCGTTCTGGTGTCCTTGTGATTGACTTCAATCAAGATTGAAGGTAGTGTTAGGAACCCCTACGATAGCCTTTTTTCCAGATCTATGTCAACAAAGGTTTTTCTCCCACACTCCCATGGATGGTGCTACAACACCATGTTTGCTGTTTTCCCAACAAAGTACTGAACAGAATGTGGTTAGAGCAAAGAAAAAAAAAAAGATTGAGCAGAAAGTGATTTAATGATAGGAGAAAGAAAACCTGTAAATGATCCTTATACCTCTCTTAATATCTTTCATTGATTTTACATCATTCTGTAACTGAGAAAAAGCTCATACGAGGAAAGGATAAGTCAGCTGTGACTTTTTGTGCGTCTACTTAAGTTTGAATTCGATTCTTATTTTTATTCCATGGTTTCTTTGTAATAATTGTGTTAGCCTAGTGCCCTTTTTGTGAAGATAAGTTAAAATAAGATGATATAGTCTGTAAATGTTCCTTATGAGGCGTAGGTAAAGATATCTTAATAGGTAGGATGTGCATAGTTGAATGAAGTCCTCACACTCGATCTCCAAAAGTATGAGCTATTTGTGGCTAAATTTTGCACCGTTCCCAGCCAAAATGATGTTTTGACGTCTTAACCCTCATTATCTCAGAATGTGACTGCATTTAGAGAAAGGGGTCTTTAAAGAGTAATTAAGGTTTCCTGAGGTCAGTAGGGTGGGCCTACTCCAATCTGATTTGGGTCCTTATAACAGGAGATTAGGACACATTCTGAGGAAAAGCCATGTAAAAAAAAAAAAAAGAAAATAAAACAAACAAAAACAAAAACAAAACAAAAAAACAAAAACAAAAACAAAAACAAAAACCCTGACTCTATCATGGCTTTGATCTTGCACTTCTATCCTCCAGAATCGTGAAAAAATTAAGTTTTGTTGTTTAGCCATTCAGTCTGATTTTTATTATGGCAGCCCTAGGAAACTAATATACCCTCCAAATTGTAAAACTTCCGATGGACCTTTGGAATGAATTTCAAATGACCTATAATTCTTTTTAGATAATTTTCTGATATACACAATGAAGGTGCCATTACCAGTCTGATATTACATATTAAATATTGCAAAGCAATGTATTTCTTATCCTTTAAGAAAAAAATGATTTTTCTCCTCTAGAGCTTTTTATAATCCAGATTTATCTATCAGTGATTCCTGACATACAGGCCATTGCCCAGGTGACTGATGATTGAATACAGTGAATTTATGAATTCATTTGTATATCAAACAATAACTCTACGGTGAATAACTAATACCTATGTAGATCAATATTGTAAACTTTCAGATGTATGTAGATGATATTCTGAATTCAAGAGACAAAATCATTTCTAAGTATTTCTGAATGCATTGTAGTGCTATGTCAGTAATCAATGAATTCTAAGAGAGAAGTCATATAGGAGTCTACATGTTTTTCATGTTATAAAAATAACCACACTAAGCATAGAGAATCCGCATAAGGATATCATCTTCAATTTTAAATAAGGCTGGAAAATGTATATTTTTTCTTAGGCAAAATAGCACAGGGCATGACCCAGAATCGTAGAAGAAATAGGTACCTTCCGTATTACTGATTTTAAAATCTTTATTTTGCAGATGAAGGGGGAAAAAAAGCCAGAAGACTTTTATTGTTTCTCAGAGTAAAAGATTTAATTATTTGATTATTTAATTATTTAATTATTACTTAACTGATAATGCCTAGGTCATTCAATCCAGCAAAGGCAACATAGAATAATTTTTGGTGACCTCTGAGGTGGGCTTAAATATGTTCAAATTCCAGCTTTATAACTCACTAGCTGTGTGATATTGAGAAAATTAAACTGACATCTACATCTCAATTTTCAAACCTATAAAAATGAGGATTATGAGCTTCCCCTCATAGAACCATTCAGAATGAAAGGAGAAAAGCATGCAAAGTGTTTGGCATAGGGTCTACTAAAACACAATGAGCAAGGATTGGCCTGCCACAATTTTCTAGCATTAAGCTGACTTTTCTCTAGAAGCCCTGTTGCTGCCCCCACTTACCCAGTCCCTTCCTCATTGATTACAGAAGAAAGACTCAGTGATACTGAAGATGTTCTTTAGACTTAGTGAAGGAAAAGTCAGCTCCCCGGCAGGGAGAAAGTCAACTTAAACCCTGCTAATTTCTCTGAAACTAAGTACTTGGATTTATAGTTATAGGATCATTCCTTTCTGCGATGCACTTCAATGACTCTTGGGAAATTCCTAATTTTTTACCGAACTCAAAGTCTTTCATGAAGTCAAAACTTGACAATTGAAAAGTATTTTGGCATTGACTTCAAAATATCTCTCTGTGCCTTTATTCTAACAATGCCTTGTGATTTTTTTTCTTTTCTTTTTTGAAAACACACCTGGTAAATATCAAAGAGAAAGAATGAATGTGCATAAACCTCTTTAAAAAAAAAAAGCACTGATCTTTGCCATCTTTAAATGAACGTAATACTGTTGAGAGAGAGGATAACGTCACCAGGTTAACAGTTTAATTTATGAGGGGACATATGTGATTGTATATTGCAAGGGATGCTGTTCTTGCTCTCATCTTCAACTAAATCAACACAGAATGATACGGAAATCAACTCTTTCAAAATGATCAGGCACATTACTACCCAATCCATCAGACCCAGAACATTTCTTTATTCATTCTCACTCTGAAAATTCAGCAGAATACTTTAAATAACTAATAATCAGTTACTTGTTAGTATATTTGTAATTCTTTTCTCTCATTTTACACTGGTGTATTTTGCCATATTTGATTGTTTCTACCTTTCCTCACTCCCCCCAAAATATTTTGGAATAAAAAAATTTACTTTTCAGTGTTCTTATGACATTTCCAATTACAGACTATTGTCATTTGTGAGAACAATGGCTGGTAAATTCATAAAACAAGATAGAAGCCCATAAATTGAATAAGATCTTTATAGCACATTATTTCAAATGTGTATTACAGAACATTTGAGTGTATAACTAAACTTCTGAGTACAGAGACAAATGATATATTTTTTAAAGAAAGCAATGCAAACTAGTAATGTAGTAAATGTTCTTTTCTTCTTTCTTTCCTTCTTTCTCTCTCTTTCCTTCCTTCCTCCCTCCCTCCTTCCCACCCTCTTTCCCTACTTCCTTTCTTCCTCTCTCTTTTCTTTTTTTCTTTTTTTTTCTTTATTTCTTTCCATCTACTTTTATAAGGAGGAAATTTTATCATAACAGTAGTGCAGATGCTAAGAAAAATTATCCAAAACTTGAAAATAAAAGAAAGCCTGCATGATTTTCAACCTCATCTTGGAACATTGTTCATTGTCCAAAAGGCCCAACCAGAATAATTAATGTTCCAGGAAGAATGTGTATTTGTTTGACCTATTATTTCCTATTAATCAGAGCCCCCGAATTCTGTGAACTTACATGTTAACATGTAAACACAAATTACTTCTGTTCGGTAGGAAAGACATCCAATAGGTTATAATTTTATTGCCTTTTAGGACCTTAATTCATTTTCCATCTAATTTAGTAAACTTATTTCACCATTTTCTAAAGTGTCTACTCACTCTTGAGTTCTGTCTCTTTATCATTCTGTTGTTTCTTTCGTTAATGAGTTTAATCTTTGACATATGTTCACTTTATATTGGGAAGTATGTGATAAACACTTTGAAGATGATACATTTATTATTCCTATTTTTATTATGAATAGTTTGAATTCAAACTTCAAATTATAATTACAGTTTGAAAATTTTATGTTTTATTAAGGAAAACAAGAATCATTTATAAAGTAAGGTAATTCCTATCACTAAAGAAGAAAACCAGTAAAAAGAGAGTAGGGGTCTGCTTATATCAAAAGAATCCTAGGGCACCTGGGTGGCTCAGTCAGTTAAGTATCCAACTCTTGACTTCGGCTCAGGTCACGATCTCATGGTTTGTGAGATAGAGCCCTCTGTTGGGCTCCATGCTGACAGCAAGGAGCTTGCTTAGGATTCTCTCTCTCCCTCTCTCTTTGCCCCTCCCCTGCTCATGCTCTCTCTCTTTCAAAGGAAATAAATAAACTTAAAAAAAAAAGAATCCACTGTAATTAAGATAGACTATCTTCCTTTGCAGCTTTATATTTGCAAAGCACCAAGCATCCTAAAATTGTCTTTAAATAGCTCCATCAACTTTAGATGTAGCATCATCTAAATTCTTTCTTGAGAATTTTCAGAGTTTTCTCATTTAACTTATTTTCTTCCTTTTAAGAGAAAGCTACCCTTGGTAACTCCTTGGTATAAAGCAATTCTCCTACCCTTCCAGTGGCAGCTAATGGTAGAAGTAAGTAAGTACAGTAAATGTGTCCCTTCAGAAGGGGCAGAAAGAGGGGAAAAAAGAGGACAAAAGTCCTATCAAGAATTGGTGGCATTTGTCTTTTGGGAACTCTGAATCTTCTGAAGAACTTCTCTCAGAAGTGGTGTGAGAGAGTCCATCACTGAAGAACAATGAAGAAGGTGGTCAGAAAGGTAATCAAGATGATCTTTAGTGGTTCACAATTCTCCTTAGAGACCTCCCTGTTTTCAATTTCATCCATTGCACGGAGGTTACCTAAGTTAAGTGGAAGATTAACCACAAAGGAATATTTTTATCCAAAAGGCCTCTCTGCTTTAGTCGGGTTTTCTCCAGCATTTGCTCCAGTGTTTGGTCCAATTTCAGTCACTATGGGGGAGAGTATGGACACACCAAAGTGAAAGTAAATGGGTCCAGGAAAAAGTGTTTCAGGAGACATTTTTGGATTTGGTTTAACTTTTTGTTTGTTCTTGGTTTTTAGCTCATTAGAGAGAAGTTTGGGAAATCATTCCTGTCAGCAAGATATTGCTAAAGTAATTGGTAAACTTATTTTGAATAGTAAGTTATTTGTCCTTATATCAACAAAGCAGCACTCAAGAATTTGTGTTGAAAGAGGCATTCTTACAGATTCAGGTCGTTCAGATCTGAAGTGGCATTTGACATTTGCAGGCAATGGGTGTCACTTCCTATTTCTTCAAAGGAAGAAACAGATTGAAAAAGTACAGTGACCTATACAAGGCCACACAGTTGGTAAAGAGGAGGAGAAGGGGCTGCATATTACAGGCAAAGAAACACTTTGCTGAAGTAGGAGAAGCCTGAACGCCAGAGCTCATTCTGCCTTGAAAGTTCCTTTTCTCACATACCAGCAATGACATCAAGACAACTACTTCGACTCTGTTTATTCTGCAAAGCCAGATCTGGCCAAAAGCTACCTCTCAATCTTGGTACTGAATATTTTCAAGTTCAACAATTCTGACTGCTACTGAAAGAGGAACAAAGCACTTCCAAGGATCCTAACTGTGATTGGTTTTATTTGATGCCTTTGGAATAGACTTCGGGTATATTTGTCATATTTATGTGTCCCACAGCGCTTGGTATGAGGTTCAGTTGAGGTGTGCATTAGTAACTAAAATTAATTTCCCTGTTCTACTCTGTGACAGCAATTTCAAAGTACTTTAAATTCCAAGACATGTTCATCAACTATAAGTAATTACTAATAAGTGACAAGCAAATATTTTATTTTGTGTCCGTAATTAGTAATTGTGGAGTAATATATTTCCTAGAGTGTAGGATGATAAAAACAAATAGCTTAAATCACTTTACGATTACTTTTGTTTGTTTCAAATGAAAATTATAAATAAGAATTGAAAAATTATAGTGCAATACAACTAAATAGATGTTTCCATGAATTATGCCATTTTAATTGAAAATCAGGAAACCTGCATTCGATTTCACCAAGCCACACAATACTACCACATCCCTCAATAGATTTGAACAGTTTTATGCTTTACTTTTGCATTTCACTTCTTTGAATGCAAGTAATCAGAATCTTGTTTTGAAAACAAGCCATTTGTTACTTGGTATGTGGCTATTTATTACTTCTCAGTTATGTTTTGCAGCCATGTAATAGAAAAGGCAGTGAGCAGATCATTTCTCTAGCAATCTGAGAATGAATAATAATGCCATTGAAACAGGAGTGGCAGAATGAACAATTAATGATTTTCAAAAGTATGCTAGTAAATCTGTGCTCGAAATGGAGACATATCTATGACTGCATCTGATATATTTCTATTTGTTTTCCATGTTTTCCCAGAAGACATCTGCCAAGCAAACATAAAGACACCAGAGATGTGGGAAGAAGTTTAAGTGGACCGATTTTCTCATCTTTCTTACCTAGGTGTCAATATGCGAATTTAATTTGAAAAATCTAGAATAGGAAGGTTAGTTATATTATGGAAGTAATGCTGATGGGCAGAGACAGGACTGATAATAATATAATAACAATTGGAGAAAGCAGGAATGAAGGGGAGGAAGGTAGATGCTGATGATGCACACAAAAAGTCAAGGCTAGATCATGACTTTTAATGGCAGAAATCCATGGTATTGATGCTTCACTGTCTTTGAAGAAATTACTTTACCTGTTTGCTCCTCAGTCTCTCCTTTATAAACTGAGGAAAATAACAACAATGAAATACAATGTTTGGGATTACCAAACTCTTACCACACTTCCATTGCTTTTGAAGATTTTTGTGAGGCTTGAAATTCTGCATATATTTTAATGTTTTATGCATACTTAATTCCCTCAGGGCATTTCTTATTTTGCAGAAACCATAGTTGTTTGTATTTATATTTACTTATATCTCTATATCTATATTTCCATTTATAATTTTGTATTTGTACACATCTATATTTTCTGTTTATAGCTCTATAGTTAAAGGATGTGATTATTTAAAAATATTTATGTTAAAATTTTTAATAACATTAACATTATTTTAATTTTTTCAATTCTTTCCAGGTATATTAGATAAAGCCTGGTGCCTCTAAGTGAACAATTAATGGCCATTTGTCCAGTATTCAGCTAAAAAATGATATAATTCCTAGAACCTGAGACCTAAAATGATGCCAATTCCTTGGTAACAAATACTTTTTCATGGCAGGTGGTTTACAATCTTCATTTTCACGGATTGAGAGAAGACCTCATTGAGTTGTAAGCTAATTAATCAATGAAGATAATTTTTTGACAATAGCACAGACCTATTTTAATATTTAGCACATACCTCAGAAAGATTTCTAAAAAGAGTGAATTTGATAAAGGAAAACTTCTATCCCTGCTATTTATTTCTATGAATACTAACTCTCAGTTGATAGCATTTATAAAATGATTAATAGGGGTAGAATTTATGCAGAAACATAACACTTTTTAGCATTGTTATTTTAACCAATGGATACAAAGGCTAATAGGAAAAAAAAGATCATTTATCTCATTAAGAAATATGGTTCCAATTAATTTTTTATATTTAATAAATGCTAATCGTTTTTCATTTATTTGTTTTTTGTTTTTTTTTTTAATTTATTTTTTTGGGACAGAGAGAGACAGAGCATGAACGGGGGAGGGGGCAGAGAGAGAGGGAGACACAGAATCGGAAACAGGCTCCAGGCTCTGAGCCATCAGCCCACAGAGCCTGACGCGGGGTTCGAACTCACGGACCGCGAGATCATGACCTGGCTGAAGTCGGACGCTTAACCGACTGCGCCACCCAGGCGCCCCTCATTTATTTGTTTTTAATCAAGCATGTACTAAAAACAATTATAATAAGTCTCAGAAAAATTTTCTTTTACACTTCAGTCCCACAGTCACAGAAAAAGAAAAAAACATTTTTTTTCGCAGGGGAGGGGCAGAGAGAGAACGAGAGAGAGAATCCCAAGTAGGCTCTGTGCTGTCAGCACAGAAACTGACACGGGGCTCGATCTCACGAATCGTGCGATCATGATCTGGACAGAAATTAAGAGCCTGCTGTCTAACCCACTGAGCCACCAGGCACCCTAGTATTTTTTAAAAATATTTTATGTAGGGGCGCCTGGGTGGCGCAGTCGGTTAAGCGTCCGACTTCAGCCAGGTCAAGATCTCGCGGTCCGTGGGTTCGAGCCCCGCGTCAGGCTCTGGGCTGATGGCTCAGAGCCTGGAGCCTGTTTCGGATTCTGTGTCTCCCTCTCTTGGACCCTCCCCCGTTCATGCTTTGTCTCTCTCTGTCTCAAAAATAAATAAACATTAAAAAAATAAAAAAAAATAAAATAAAATTATAATAGAATGATGAAGAAAATATTTTACATCTAAAAATGTCAGAAAAGAAGTATATATCTATCATTTATCTGTCATCTATATTTTTTCTCTCTCAGTTATTGGTTCTGTGTCTCTGGAGACCTCTAATACAAAATCCTTATTAGATATGTGATGTGCAATGGTCTTTCCTATGCTGTAGGTTTTATCTTTCTTGATAATGCCTTTTGATGAACCAAAGTTTTTAATTTTAATGAAATCTAATTTATCTATTTTTTTGTTGACGATGATTGTACTTTTGGTGTTACATCTGAAAATTCATTGTCAAAAACAAGGTCATGAAGATTTCTATATGTTTTCTTCTAAGAGTTCTATGTATTTAACTGTTATATTTGAATTGTTGATCCATTTTGAGTTACCTTTTTTGTAGGAATAAAATAGGATTCCAGCTTCTTCTTCTTCTTCTTCTTCTTCTTCTTCTTCTTCTTCTTCTTTTGTACGTGGATATTCAGTTGTCCTGCCACCATTTGTTGAAGGCACTATTTTTTCCTAACTGAATGGTCATAGCACCCTTGTTGAAATCAATTAGCTATAAATGTATGTGCTTATTTATGGACTCAGTTCTATTCCTTTGGCCTATATGTCTATCCTTACCTTTGTAGCTTTTGCAAAACAAACAAACAAACAAAGTCATTGCAATGTGATAGAAATGGTATTGATCTGTAGAAATCTTTGGGTAGTATTGCCATCTTAAAAATAGTAAATCTTCCAATCCATGAATGTGTGATGTATTTCCATTTATTTAGGTGTTCTTTAATTTCTTTCACCAATGTTTGTAGTTTTTTAGTCTCTCACCTATCTTTATATCTTACTTTTTCAATTCCTTGAACTTCATTTTTATCTACTTTTTATGCCTATCATTCATCTGAGTCACAACCTTTACCCCCAAGTTTTTCTTCTTATTTAATGAAACAAATAATGTTTCATTTAGTATCATATGAAAACAATAAAAAATCATAATCATGTTTTTAATATATAGCCCTCCCAACTTAAGGAAAATTCAGAAAAAAATTCAGAGAGGGCAAGTGTTCATAATTCTAAGTGAAACACAATTAAAGTGTAGCAAGTGTTCAATAAATATTTTTGAAAAGGTGAGTGATTTCATGAATTTCCAAATCATAATACAATGTTTTTATGGTTAAAATTCTTTCTGGGCTTTCTCCATGAAATTACTTCAATACCTTCAATTATGGCTGGGGATATATTTTATTATAGCTTCGTCTCACTTAAAAACACATTTCTGGGGCACCTTGGGTGGCTCAGTTGGTTAAGCCTGGGATTCTTTTTTTTTTTTAATTTTTTTGTTAATGTTTGTCTTTATTTTTGAGACAGAGAGAGACAGAGCCTGAGCGGGGGAGAGGCAGGGAGAGAGAGACACACAAAATCTGAAGCAGATTAAGCTTGGGATTGTTGAATTTGGCTCAGGTCATTATCTCAGGGAATTCAAGCCCCATGGTGTCAGATTCTGTGATGACTGTGTGAAGCTTGCTTGGGATTCTCTGTCTCCCTTTTTCTTTGCCCCTTCCCCCACTTGTGATTCTCTCTCTCTCTTTCTCTCTCTCTCAAAAATAAATAAGTAAACATTAAAACACATACACATACACTCATATTTCTTTGGAGCGTCTGGATGGCTCAGTTGGTTGAGTTCCAGACTCTTGATTTCAGCTCAGTTCATAATCTCAAGGTCATGGGATCCAGCCACATATCAGACTCTACACTGAGCATGCAGCTTGCCTGGGATTCTCTCTCTCCCACTCTGCTCCTCTCTCCTGCTTGCACACACACTCTCTCTCTAAAATAAAATAATAAGAATAATAAACAAAAAATAAAAACACATTTCTTCATATTTCTGCACAATATTCATTATTATATTTTGAAGTACAGCATCATATAATGATTTTTAAGACCCATTCATTTAGGGTTACCAAAGTGTAGGGCTTTAGGATTATGTAGAACAGGGTAGAAACATATTTAACTAAAATAATCTAACATATTAGCACATTTCATTTATAATTTTTTAAAAATTTTTTAATGTTTTTTATTTTTATTCAAAAATTATATTTATTTTTATTCAAAAATTTATTTTTGAGACAGAGAGAGACAGAGCATGAGCAGGGGAGGGGCAGAGAGAGAGCGAGACACAGAATCTGAAGCAGGCTCCAGGTTCTGAGCTGTCAGCACAGAGTCCAACGCGGGGCTCAAACTCACGAACCACGAGATCATGACCTGAGCCGAACGCGCAACCGACTGAGCCACCCAGGTGCCCCTCATTTATAATTTTAAGATAAAATCTTACATGAGGATTTTCTGGAAGGAAATTTCAATGAAGATTTTTTATTTTATTGTTATTATCATTACTTTTTTTTTTTTTTTTTTAGAAAGAGAGTGTGAGTTGGGGAGAAGAGCTGAGGGAAAGAGAGAGAATCTTAAGTGGGCTCCACGCTCAGTGCAGAGCCTGATGCAGGGTTAATCCCACGACTCTAGGATCATGACCTGAGCTGAAATCAAGAGCCAGACACTCAACGGACTGAGCCACCCAGGTGCCCCTCAATGAAAGTTTTATAAAATTCAATCCCCTCCTGGGAAATATTCTTTCCTATGACTATCCTAAGGCAAGTAATGATAATGACAGCTAGAAAGAATTTTATTTTGATCCAGAGTTGCCCAGGGATTTGTCTTGGTTTTGAAAATTCAGAGTTATGAATCATCACATATTAGCAGAATTGGAATCTGCCAAAGGGATGCAGGAAATCTTATTAATATTCTAAATCAATTAGTTGATATAAATAGAAAAAAAACATAAATAACAAAGGTATTACAAAACTATCTGGCTTAGCCTAAGAATTTGCCAATGAGAAAATAATGCCATATAATGAAGTAAGAAGACTGAAATATTTTTCTGATCCTTTGCATTTATTTTTCTATCTGCTTTCATATTACAGGCAGAGACACTGTTCATTATAAATTATATTATTTAAAAACATATTAATATATATTAATTTTTTTATTCTACATTACTGACAAGAAAGAATGATAATCTTTGAAATTTTTTTACACAATGCTAAAATTAATATTTTTGCCATATAAATTTTTTCTGCTGAATTTTTGCTTAGGAGACATTTTTATAAAACAGTGGGTCAAAGGATAGTAAACCTGTTATGATTATTAAATTAATTTATAAATTAATTTTTAATTTATAAAGAATGGGTTCTAATGGTTATCAAGTTTTTACATGATTTTAAAATTCAGGGTTAGCAAATTAATGTTTCAATGTTGTTTAAGATGATTTTTATTCATGTTCAAGGTCTTTATGTATTATTTCAATTTCAAGTGTATTCCTTGTAGTAATCTTGATCCTTTTTGTCATTTGGATAAGAGATTTTTAAACATGTTTAATGGTTTAATATAAAATAGTAAAATGATTTTAATAACTAAGAATTTTAAGTCCTTTACTATTAACTTACAAGATTAATAGCAACTATCCCAGCATTTTGACAATATGGAGAAACAAAAAGTAGCAAGTCTATCAAACGCTATAAACACCTTTCTTTGTCATTAGATGATTCCTTTCCTTTTTGGGCAACGATAAGATAGATGCTAGCTATCTTTTTCCATGTATTTATAAATATTTTCTTAACACATAATGTTCTTTTTTATGTGTTCTTTATGTTAAAGAATTTTT
Source organism: Leopardus geoffroyi (assembly GCF_018350155.1). NCBI lineage: Eukaryota > Metazoa > Chordata > Mammalia > Carnivora > Felidae > Leopardus > Leopardus geoffroyi. The sequence continues at coordinate 127,923,017 of NC_059337.1, forward strand.
TTAATTTTATTTTTTAATGTTTATTTTTGAGAGAGAGAGAGAGAGAGAGCATGAGCAGGGGAGGGGCAGAGAGAGGGAGACACAGAATCTGAAGCAGGCTCCAAGCTCTGAGCTGTCAGCACAGAGCCTGACGCAGGGCTCGAACTCATGAGCTGTGAGATTATGACCTGATCTGAAGTTGGACACTCAACCGACTGAGCCACCCAGGTGCCCCATTTTTTTTTAAAGCCTTTTTCTTTTCTTTGTCATATTCATTACTTCTCAAATGAGGAGGATATGATTCTTTTTATATATATTTCACATTCTAAATTTTATTAAGTTTATTTATTTATTTTGAGAGGGAGAAAGAGAGCACCGTGGGGTATGGGCTCCGTACCATCAACACAGAGCCCAATGCAGGGTTCAAACCCATGAACCGTGAGATTATGACCTGAGCCGAGATCAAGAGTTGGACACTTAACAGAGCCACCCAGGCCCCTAAATATCTTTCATATTCTGGTTTCCACTAGTTTTTACAAATGTGTACATTTTTAATTTGTAGACGCTAATCTTGTTGGAAAATTTTCAGACTAGTAACTTTTGTTTTTTAACTATGAAGAGAAGCTAAAGTGAGACAAATTTTAGCAGCGTTTTAGTATCCAATAGTAATTGTGCATATATGTGTGTATGTGTTCAAACTTTTCAGATTTATTCCACATAGTTATTAAGCTTAGCTTATACTAACACTGACTGTGGTAGAGTTCTTTTGTGTTTTGATTAAATCACTAAGTGCATATGAATTAGTGAGAACAATGTAGTTGAGAGATGAAACGCTGTCTGATACAGCTCTGTGCACAGAAACTGCCCTTGAACCTAAGTGACTCGCTATCGTCACTCCCCCAAGAATTGGTGAACAATCATTTGTTCGTCTGATTTCTACAAATGATAGCAAAATATACTAAGAAATCCTAATAACTACTCCCAGGGATCCACAGAAAAGTGGTGCAAGTCCCAACATTGCTTTGCTTGCTGCCTTTTCAGTGCTGTTTATTGTTGACAAGTCTTCGTTTAGAAGTTAAACAATTATCATGATGAACCTGAATATATATTCAACTTTCCTTCAAACAAAATTGTTAAGTGGAGAAATTATTTTTACAGATGTTACTGAGTGTTTTCATCTCTTTGATTCAAACACACACACACACACACACACACACATATATATATATATATATATATATATATATATATATTTCCCCCTTATAATACTGACCACTTAAAAAAACTATACTGTATTGGGGCACCTGGGTAGCTCAGTCAGTTAAGCGTCCTACTCTGGGTTTCAGCTTAGGTCATGATGTCACCGTTCATGAGTTCAAGCCCCACATTGGGTTCTGTGCTGATGGTGCAAAGCTTGCTTGGGATTCTCTCTCTCTCTCTTTCTCTCTCTCTCTCTCTCTGCTTCTTCTGCTCTCTCTCTCTCTCTCAAAATAATAAGATAAAATAAAATAAAAAGGCAACAATTAAAAAATAAAACTACCCTGTATTCCTGTGGCAGGAGGCATCTCCTAGTCAACATATTTATAAATTTTGATGTATAAATTCTACCTCTAGAAACATATCCTTAAAAATATAAGTGGGGGGGGGGGCGCCTGGGTGGCTCAGTCGGTTAAGTGGCTGACTTCGGCTCAGGTCATGATCTCACGGTCTGTGAGTTCGAGCCCCGCATCGGGGTCTGTGCTGACAGCTCAGAGCCTGGAGCCTGTTTCAGATTCTGTGTCTCCCTCTCTCTGACCCTCCCCCGTTCATGCTCTGTCTCTCTCTGTCTCAAAAATAAATAAACGTTAAAAAAAATTAAAAAAAAATATAAGTGGACATGCATAATACATGATTTTATTTTATATATTGTTTATATTAGTAAAAAATTAAGAACCACATAAACATATAACAATAGGTCAAGTGATTTAAAGAAAAAATACGTGAAGATTAAAAACGCCATGCATCTTTGTTTAGCATGCATTACTGTTCATAACATATTGGTATATAAATAAAGAAGTTTACAGACAATATGTAGAAGCAAACCACTTTTGTAATATATTACACGGGTATATGATATACATATTTTTATAAATGTATAAAGATACATATTTATTTTTTTCTCGTTTTTGGGTTATAGTAATTCAAATTATTGTATTTTCCTTTGGGCTATACTAATTTTTCATTTATCTGTAATGAATATACAGTGTACCTTAAAAAGAATGTAACATACAATTTTTTCCTTTAGCATGCTACAAATAGGTCAGTGTTCTTGCATTATGTAATATAATGGAGTTGTAACACTTAGACACACTTAAGAAACCAAAGGGTATGTTAGTAGTACATCAACGTTAAGGATAAAAAATAAAATACAAAAACATAAATAATTTTATGCAAAGATAAATTAATGGCACAATTTTAGTTTAGATAGCATACCAGGAGCATGACTTCCACTCTGAATGATGTTTTATGATATAAATGGACACAGGTCACCCAAAACTTGTTCAGAGTAATAAAGAAATGCATTTCTGAGAAGTTTCTAATAGGCATTCAATTTTTCATTCAAATCTTATTCATACAATTAGCCATAGAGGTAGAAATTAGCCTGCAAATAATTGTACTTGTAATGGCTTGTTGAGTAATAAAGTTGTTACTTGTTCCCTAAAATGAAGGGACTCCTCTCCAGACATATGTGCAAGTAACTCATTACGAGCTCCATTATTTTCAGCAAGTGCAAAAGATTTCGAGATCAAAATGGCCAATGTGTAAAGGGCAAATGTTAATAATGTGCTCATTCTAGCGAACTACTGCGTTGCATTACAAAGTATCCAAACTTAGAGTCTCAACCGATAACCAATTACTAAATATTATAATTGCATGGTTTAGGAATTTTCTAGGAATCAGCTGTCCGATGCTCCAACTCTACATGACATTGATAGTGCTTATGTTGTATCTATATTGTGGATCAGCTGACCGTGCTTTACTTGCATACCTGGCACCTTAGTGGAGATGGCTAAATAACGGCGCTCACCTGGAACCAGCGACCAAAGCGTCGGCACGGTGGCATCAGAGCAATTGGACTTCTCTTCCTGGTGATCCACAAAGTCAAGATGGACTGTCCCAGAGGACAAAGCAGGAGCGGTGGATACTTTGGGTCAGTTTTGAAAGGTACTCAGCATCACTTCTGTAATTTTTTGGTTAAAATAGTTATAAGCCTTCCCAGATTTAAGAGGAGGGAGGAGTGTCAAAGAATTTGTGGCCACGTCTAAAATAGCATAAAAGCCTAAGAAAGAAAGATGGGAGATACAATAGAAGACACACGATTGTGTAAATGAAGTAGAGTTTATCATTGATTGAATGCCAACACTGGAAATGGGATAAATTACTTGTAAAAAAAAACATGTATGATATCTTTATCATATGGGAAATATAGGTATAGGAACAACAAACTACAGAGTAGCAAAATATCTTGTTTAAAATGGCGGAGGTGCTTCTCTAAGTTTTTAATATTTTTATTAAGTGCAATAGCCACAATTTAGAGATCGTGGGCTCTGTGCCAGGCACTGTATTAAATGCTCTGAATTTATTATCACTTTCAATTCATGAAACAATGCAATAGGGATACTACTTTTTATGTCTGCTTCATAGTTTATATAACTGACATGTGGAAAGGTTAAGTAACACATCAAAGATCACATAAGTTGTTACCAGGAACAAGCACCATACATTCCTACATTATCAGACTCCAAAACACATAGCTTTAACTACTACATTTTACTGCCTTTAATTACTTTGAAGGATGATTCTTTCTTTTTTTTAATTTTAATACTTATCTATTTTTGAGACAGAGACAAGAGACAGAGACAGAGACAGAGACAGAGACAGAGGATGAGCAGGGGAGGGGCAGAGAGAGATGGAGACGAGGAATCCAAAGCAGGCTTCAGGCTCTGAGCTGTCAGCACAGAGCCTGATGCAGGGCTTGAGCTCACAAGCTGTGAGATCATGACCTGAGCTGAAGTCAGGTGCTTAATGGATTGAGCCACCCAAACTCCCCGAAGGATGACTCTTTTTTTTTTTTTTTTTTAAATTTTTTTTTTTCAACGTTTATTTATTTTTGGGACAGAGAGAGACAGAGCATGAACGGGGGAGGGGCAGAGAGAGAGGGAGACACAGAATCGGAAACAGGCTCCAGGCTCTGAGCCATCAGCCCAGAGCCAGACGCGGGGCTCGGACTCACCGACCGCGAGATCGTGACCTGGCTGAAGTCGGACGCTTAACCGACTGCGCCACCCAGGCGCCCCTCCGAAGGATGCCTCTTAAGTAAAGACAGCTTCAAGTTAATTTTTTTCTAACATGATTACTGAAGTATCAGAGAAAATTATCTTTAATAATGCATGTCCCTGGACTTTTGTGGGACAAAGCTATTCTGAAACCTTATTCAATGACTAAGAGTAAGCTCAGAGTTGTAGGAAGAAACCTGCATGAATTTTTCATGTTCATTTATGTTAATATTAACCAAGAATTTTTGTAAAGGAGCTATCATTTTGGAAATGTTGAATCATAGAAATGTAGCCACGGAAGGGAATGTAAAGGTAGTGTAGTCAAGTAACTTAATTTTATTCAGAGTTGGTTTATTTTCAAAGTCATGAAAAAGCATTAAAATGATACCTTCAATAGACTAATTCAGAGTATAGAAGTTTTGACTAAAAATTGTAACTTTTCCCAACTTTACCTAAATAACCTAAAATATTTGCAACTTTGAAAGTAACTTTTAGTATTTGTCCTCAAAACAAACAAAAATGTTCATGAATACCTACTGAAAATGTCTCTGAAGGAGTGGGTTTTCCAGGGACTCTGATGATATATTGATCCACTTTCCTTAACATACCTTGAAAAACTTTTGGTTAAAAAAAAAGCTAAATAAATAAAGTATCAATCATGGATTACACACTGAGATATGAGGCACATTCAGAAGTAATTTGCAATAGGCATGACAAATCTAGGTGATTTCCCTTAAAAAAGGACAATGTAAGTTGGCTTGAAAGGCAAAATTACAGTCTGTCATCTGAAATTGTTGAAAACTAAAATCATTTAACCAGGACACAGAGATTTTCCATAATAAACACAGCATGACAATGCTTTGTTTTTATAGCTCCATAGAAACCCAAATCTATCAGGACCTGAAAAGTAGTTTAGAGTTTCCATTTCAATATTATTTCCGTAAATAATTTATGACTCCAATATTTACATATCTACCCTTATTTATGTTACATCCTGATGCTATAAGAAATATAGTCCCTAAATATCTCAGTATACCATTCTAGGCTCTTCCTGGACTTGCTGTTAGTAATTTTTCCTAAGGCAGAGATCTTAGCCCAACCACATGGGGCCAAAGAATTTCACCTTCAATAAATTCATTGGACTTTCTTAAACCATTGTTTAGTTTGAACCATCAACTCGGTAGGGCATTATAACTATTTGCCTGTGGAGAGTTGCTTCCTTTAAAGGATCATCTGAAAAATTTCTTTCTTCCTGAAGCCTTCCCTCATACATCCTCCTTTACTAAAATTATTCTTTCTTCATATATTAGCACTGTCATTTAGCAGATCCCTTTGCACTCATTGAGGGAGAGGCAGAGTCACTTTAATCCTGTATTGCTTTGTTCCATCCAAGCAGTCAACTGATTGGAGGGCCATCTGCTTTACTCATTCTTCCCAATTTCCCTTGTTACTCTTTTTTTAATCATTTTCCCTCCAAGTCCCTGACCATCTAGCTAAACCATTGCCCACAGACCATGAATTAATAAATACTCATGCATGTGGCCATTTCTCCTTCCAAGCAAAGTGGCAGCCATTCAAGATTCTGGTCACTGAGAGTATTTTCCTTCACCCCTGTTCTCCAGGGATGTCCCTGGAGTCTTTCTAGTCCCTAGAAAGAGACTAGAGTGCTGCAGCTGTTCACTTTAGGGTGGTTTCTGCATGTCAGGCAGAACTATCTGTAGAAAGAGTCCCGAGTCTTCTCTTCCTCTGTCAAGTGGTCATAAGGAACACCCCAAGAAACCACAGATAAATGCTGGCTAAGAGAAAGAAGGCAGTGTAGCAGGAGTGGGAACCATGGACATATGAATAGGACTGAAGTGACAAATCCTCTCTGACATTCCAATCTCTCTAAGCCTCTGACTCCCTTATACTACATTAAACCAATATATGACTGGCATTTCCCACTCACTCTTTAGGGGCCATTTTTGGGGCTATGCTTCAGGCAAACAGACAAACTGTTAGAGCCTTTTCCAACTCCTGGAGCTACAACGTTAAAGGCAGAATCTCTGCTTAGAAAACCCATATTAATAAACTTATCCTGGAGCGCCTGGGTGGCTTGGTTGGTTAAGCGGCCGACTTCGGCTCAGGTCACCATCTCACGGTCCGTGAGTTCGAGCCCCGCGTCGGGCTCTGTGCTGACAGCTTGGAGCCTGGAGCCTGTTTTAGATTCTGTGTCTCCCTCTCTCTCTGCTCCTCCCCTGTTCATGCTCTGTCTCTCTCTGTCTCAAAAATGAATAATGTTAAAAAAAAAAAAAAAAAAAAAACTTATCCTGATCCAACTTTGTGTCTTCTGATAATATGGTCCTGTTTTATTTATTTAGAAGTAGACTTTCCCCTATTCAGTCATTGATCTTCATTTGCCCAACCCTAGGTCTGATACATCAAGGACACTTAGTAGATATTCATTGATACAGAAATTAATGAATAAGGGTTTTTATGAGTGTTTTTAAAATTTTAAGCAGAGGTACTAATTGCAGTCAAAAGTTGAGTTACTATTTCTATTACTAGAATCAGAAAATCTAAGTTAGTTTACAAAACATAAGGATGTGACTAAGAGTTGTTAATCTAAGCAAGGTAGATACTGGAGAAATAGCTTAGACTGGTAGCTGGTTTCTGGGTTGCCTTTTATAGTGGGAAGTGCTGACTTAAGATTTGGATTAAGTAACAGCAAGTTAGAGAAAGGCCAAAATTTAACAACTGGCTTTGCGGTCTCAAGGTAGAAGTAAGATTAGGAACTAGGCCAACCCTATGATTAACTTCTAGCCTAGAGAAATCAATGGCAGATACAGCAAGAAAATAATACAGAAAATAATTTAGAATAGCTCATCTCTGTAGCCTTGGAAGCCACCTTTTCTAGTTTGCAAGAGGGTTGTTCAAGAGGAAGAATCAAGGAAACAGAAGGTCATTTATTTCTGGGTTTTAAATGATTTTACTTTTTAAAATTTATTTAGTTTTTTCTGAATAATCACACATGGTATAGAACAGAAAGTTACTTATGTAGACCTCATTCCCATAACCAAAAGCTGATTCATTTTCTCTACTGTAGGTCTTTGAAATGGAAAGCAAACAATTAGGCAGAGGGAAAGACCTAATGTTTTGCTTTATTCCCATTATGTTCCTAATTTGTCACTTAACTGGCCATCCAAAAACAGGCTGGAAGGAAAAATTCAAACGCGTCTTGAATTCTAGAATTGGGCTTTAGATTTTCCAGAGTAAAAGCAAGCAAAATATGTGTGTAGAGTTTTGCATGGGTGGGTGTGCACTTTCAAGGCATACATGTAGGTGGAAATTCAGAAGTTTGCTGAAGTACCTTTGCATTTAATTAAAAGCTTATTTTCAGAACAATGAAAAGAGGAAGTTTTGCTCTTGATAAAGAGACAAAGGGGTGGGGCATCAGCAGCCCTTTCCTCAAGGCACATTCCTCCTTGAGATAAAGTCTAGAAAATAAATGGGGACAACCTTGGGCTATGTGCTGATTTGCTCCAGGTTGTAACTTTATTGATCTTTGGCTGCAGGCAATTACCGGAATAGGTGGCAACAGGCACAAGGGGTGACATGAAAGAGAAAGAACAATGTCCCTCATGTGGCCTAGAGTCTGCAGACATCACGGCTTTAACTTAGAAAAAACCCCGAGAAACTCAGCTCCCTAGTGGTCTTTGGGGATCACGAATTCTGGGCATAACAATGTTAGGTTGCAAAAGGGGTTGGTCTAAGGGGGACTGGGTAGTCCCTAGAAATTTCCATCTGCCATCTTTTCCCCACTCCTGCTCATGTCTATCTAATGCTAGTAGTTTTTCCACCTTTGGATTTTGTGTGAGGTGAGTGGCTGAACCCAGTCTGGGTCCCCCAGAGCCAGGTGCCCTTGCACCTCTGCACCCCAGCTACAAACATTATTGGGCATTCTGAGCCAGAAAATTATTTGTGGCAGGGACTTTCCTGTGCATGGCAAAATGTTTAGAGCATCCTTGTTCTTTGCTCCTTAGATACCAGTAACAGTTCTTCTCTACCCCTAAGTCCTGATAAGCATAAACTTCTGTAGATTATCATGATGAGGTTTTTTGGGGGGTGTTAGTGGGGTTCATGGGGTCCTGAGCGGTGACCAAGAAATAATTCTTAAAGTCCTCTTTGGTGCAAAAAGGTGATTTTATTGAAGCACAGAGACAGGACCCGTGGGCAGGAAGAGCTGCCCCAGGACCATGAGGAGACACTGGTTATATACTATGGGGTTTGGGGAAGTACAATCCAAGGGAAGTTTCTAGTGAGATTTTCATATGCTAAAGAAGACTCCCAGGATACTGGAGGCCTAGGTATTGTCAAGCTAGGGTTGTTTTTCCCTCTAGCAAAGCATTAGCATTGAGACAGTAAGGAGTTCCTGGAGAAAGGTTTTACTCTGCCAGCCTCAAGTATTTGTCAATAGGCTGCAGGTTATAAGGAAATTTAGTTCTATCTGCCATTTCCTTCTGCCTTTCTTTCCCACAACACTATGGAGGGGTGATGGAGGACTTGGGTCCTGCAGGACGAGGATCACCATCAGTTAAACCTTTGTTTCTCTCCTTTCCTTTGTTCCTGGGCAGCCAGGAGTGCCTGAGGAATATCACACATATCCCACCTGGCTGGAGGTAGGGGGGTGTTTGTGACCTCTCAGCTTGCCTTATGCTCCCTCATCAGTCAAAAGTATTCAGAGGCTCAAAATCATTCCCCTTCCCCAATAGCTGGTTAAGTGTTTTAAGAGAAGAAACACAAAGCATTGAACTCAAGAGAGCCATAAGGACAGTCTATATCCTCACATAAATGAAATACATTTTTTTAAAAAAAATTTTTTTTTAACGTTTATTTTATTTTTGGGACAGAGAGAGACAGAGCATGAACGGGGGAGGGGCAGAGAGAGAGGGAGACACAGAATCGGAAACAGGCTCCAGGCTCTGAGCCATCAGCCCAGAGCCCGACGCGGGGCTCGAACTCACGGACCGCGAGATCGTGACCTGGCTGAAGTTGGACGCTTAACCGACTGCGCCACCCAGGCGCCCCAATGAAATACATTTTTAATGTAAAATACGGAGAATTCGAAGTAAGAGCAGTTTAGGTGGTCGTGAAGTTCACATTAATAATGCATTCATCCATGTATTCTATCAATATTTATTGGATGCTAACTAGCTGCCAAGCCCGTGCAAGGTTCTGGAGAGCTCAGTCTGATGGAACAGATAATAAATAATGGGATGATCTTAACACCATGTAATCATGAGGTATTACACACCCTCTGAGTTGAGGGTACTCACCAGTTTGAGTGAGAAGCATCCTTCTAATTATTCCTCTCCATAAAACGTCTTGAAACATTTTCTCTTCAGCAAACCTTTTCTAGCAGCCCTTTAATACTCTATTCTCCTCATACCACCTCTTTTATGACTCTCTTGGTCTAACGTGAAGTTAAAAAATGGAATTCGTTTTGTTCCTTGGTATCAGCGGCCTTCGGCCTCACTTGGTAGCAGCTTGAGCCTCTGGGAACGCGTCCTGTCTCTGAGAGCAGAAACAGAGGGTCAGCTGGCTCTTAAACAGAATCGTATTTGCAAGTGGCCAGCAGGTTGGAATGTGATAACAGCCAGCAGACACTTCACATGGGTTTTCTCAGCCAAATCTGGGAAGCTTCTGTCATGCGCCATTGTAAAGTGAACAATCAAAGTTGGCCTTGTGGGAGGGTCCATTCTCACTGCCACGGGGCCTGTATACTACACTAGCTGAAAGGACAGGGGAAAGCCATATGGGTTAAAAGAGAAAGAAGGGTTTGATTTTTAGGACAGATTGCAAATTTGCCAGGCATTTCTCAAAAATAGATGCATTTGGACTATCCTGCCGCAGTCTGGATTTTTTTTACCTAATCTCTCTCTTGCAGTGTGCCAAAGAGATTTAATTTAAAGGCAGTGATTGGGTAGCATCCTGACTCAGCTTTCTGTGGAATCCATTATATCTTTTCAGAATGTGGCCGGGGTGGGGAGTTTGTGCCTGCGTTAAAATTCTCTTTTGATGAACTTGCTGCCGATGCAACGGCTTCTACTACTTTTAAATATAAACATAAAGATATGAAAATAATAACGACTTGTTTTCAGTCTTATTTGTTCCCCTGAATTTCACATGCTAGTGAGCTCTTCCACGTTAGAACATCTTAGGGTTAAGTTGAATAAGATACATAAATGTTAAGCATAGCAAATTGAAGATTCGCAAGACAAATCAATTACTTGTTTGAGTTAAAATAAGTCATCCATTGTTTAAAGGGAGACCGTGCCATCAAAATGATTTGGCAAGGACTGTACTGTGTTATGGAGAGTGAGGGAGCCCTGGAAGAAGATACCAGGGATATCAGAGTCAAAAGGCACTTCTAATCAAAATAAATAAATAAATAAAAATAAATAAGTAAATAAATAAATAAGAAAAAAAATAAAATGCATGCTGATGCAGTAATTTATAATTGCTATTCTTGAAGAAGAGCCTCTTAAGGCTGGTCCAGAACCTATAATTGCTGTTGCAAAAACTACAGAAGATGAAGAAGTGTGTTTACTTCTGAAGTCTAAAGTAGAGCTTCGAAATTTTTCACCTTTTTTTTTTCTTTTAATGATCTTACTGGTTCTGCTTCTAGTAAAATAAACCTTATTTTAGTGCAAATAAAATGGCATAAATGTAATTTACTTTGCTGACATTTATGTGTTTGTTTTCTTTCCCCATTTAACTTTACAGGAACCATAAAACCGAATTAGTTAGAAAACCACTCCTGTGTTTAAAAATGTTGTTTGTGTAATTGGTGTATATTTTACTGATATGAGATCACCATTAGTAATAATATTAGTAGATGTAGACCAGAATTTACATTTAAATGGTATCCCATTAACAATACCTAATCAGACAATTATGATATTGGTAATGGAATACATTTGATAAAACCGTGATTATACTTCTTAGAAGTATACTTGAGAACAGTGTTAGAACTTCCTTGCAAATCAAGTCTAAAGGAGACAGGAAATGACCAGAGCTTCTTAAGAGAATCTGTATTCTTTTATTAAGTGTAGCAAACAAGGGGTGCCTGAGTGGCTCATTTGGTTGAGCCTCTGACTTTGGCTCAGGTCATGATCTCACGGTTTGTGGGTTTGAGCCCCATGTTGGGCCCTGTGCTGACAGCTCAGAGCCTGGAGCCTGCTTCAGATTCTGTGTCTCCCTCTCTCTCTGCTCGTTTCCTGCTTATGCTCTGTCTCCCTCTCTCTCTCAAAAATAAACATTAATTTTTTTTTAAACTGCACCAAGTGAATACTTCATATATTTGTTTTGGTATTATCTGATTGGTATCTAATTTGGTATTATCTGGTTTCATGACATTTAAGTTTGAGAAATAATTTTTTAAAAAATGATATATCAAGTTATTATTTTTCCGAATACTTTGTATAATTACTGCACTGATCCTTGGGATGATGAGTTCGGCAAGGGCTTCAGTGGTAGTCGTTTTTACAGAGGATGAAAATTAACACCTGAGAGATACCTGTCTCATGGTACGTATGGATCTGAGCCCCAAAAAGAATCCAACGGTTTTAGATGATAACAATATAGCAATGGTTGACTGGCCAGGGAATGATAGCAACATAAATGGACATTTCATAAAACTCTAACCAATAATGTGTATTCTATGTAATAGACATATACATCATAGACCAAAGGAGGAAACTACGGATAACAAATAACTTCCAGAAGAAAATTGGTCTTCGGTTTAGATTACTTAAGCAGATCAACAAATCTAATTAATCTAATCTACTCTTCATTGAACGTCGACACTACAGTATCCAATTTTTAAATATTAAAATATGCAAATCAAAACATAGCTTATTGAGAATGTAGGAAATCTTTCTACACAGCTGATATCATTGAATGATTAGTTTGGTATGCTTTCTTCTGTAGAATGAGCCTAGTAAAGGTTATATACATGCATGTACACACACAAACAAACACGCACAGAGCAGCACAGAAGGAGAATTATATTGGTTTAACAGAAACCTTTGGATGGGTCATTTTGGTGGTGGAGGTTTGGCTCTCAATGTGTGACTGCAGACAAAGCAAGAGCTAACATGCTGTACAAAATGCAGTGGGAAACAATTAGAGATTTTAACGAAAAGAAATGTGAACACGGAAGGGAGGGATTTAGGACGAATTTTGAGTAATAGAGGGACATATTAGCGGGAGGTAAACAGAGTTTAGGTGGAAAACTTACCCATCTTTTCATTAGGTATTGGGTCCATGTCATGTGTTAGGCACAATTGTCAACATTGAGAAAGCAGAACTGAACAAGATGTAATGTTCTTCATAAGCAGCTCGTGAGAAATTCCCTCTGTTTGTCCTGTTTGTTCTATGAAATAGAAGTTTAAAGAATGTCCGAGAAAACATCTTTCCTACTTGAAATCGTCTTCTCGGGTCTCTTTTATGCGGAATCTGTCTGCTGATTTGTACTAGTCTGTTGCTGTTAGAGCCAAGTGTTCAGCAAAATGTAGCACTACCATTTGTGTGAGTGGTATCTGGGGGAAAAATCAAGAAAGTTTGGAAAACTATAGCTTTAGAATTCACAAGGAAGTAAGAAAGGAAGTGTCTGAAGGGTCAAATTAGAATCAAGGATTTAGTATTCATAGAAGATCATAGCAAAGTTGATCATGCGAATATAAGCCCTGAATAGTCACACAAACACTGGGAAAAGCAATGGGATTCTTCCAACAAGTAAACAGAATATGAGCAACTAATAAAAAGAGTCGGATAGCTTTGGATGATATCTGGCTTCATTTACTTCCGAAGGTTGTGATTAAGATAAGATAATAAAATGTGTTTAAACAACCTAGCACAACACCTGGCTTTGTAGATCACCAAAAAGGCAGTGTCTCTTCCCCTTGTGGCTTAACTCAGGTAACTGACAATGGGCTACTGTAACGATGAAAACCCAGAAATGATAGTCCTCCCTTTTCAAAGTGAATGTGTTTGATTATTTATTTCTATTTCTGCCACAATGATGCAGCTATGATGTGGGTGTTTACAAAAGTATTACAGAATAAAAAAGAAAAGAAAAATTTAAATGAGATTTTGGTGAAACAGTTATTACTTTACATTTCTATTAAATAGTTTTCATTCTGTAGCCTCAGAATGTTGGGTCTTAACAGCATACAAAATTAAAGCTTTCATAAGCAACAATAAAGACAAGTTCTTGTAGACTTCTGTGGGTGATCTCACACAGACTTTTACATCTAATTGTGCAATGTGAGTAGAAAGCTGAGAATAATAATAATTCTGGAACCGGCAAATGGTAAGTTTTTAAATATTTTCAAAAGTGCTTCATTTGGTGATCAACTTTTGAATGAAGATATCCCTCACTATAAGGGTAAACGGTACATAGAATTTGCTGTGGAAATAATGACAGGCAGGGAATGGGTTCTAAGAAAGTTCCCAACGTTAACATATAAACTTAACACACACACACGCACACAGTATGTAAAACAACTCTAATGTGTAAAAATTCGAAAACACAAGGGGTGTCTGGGTGGCTCAGTCAGTTAGGCATCAGACTTTGGTTCCGGTCATGATCTCTCCGGTCTCGAGTTCGAGCCCCACATTGGGCTCTGTGCTGACAGCTCAGAACCTGGAGACTGTTTTAGATTCTGTGTCTCCCTCTCTCTCTCTGCCCCTCCCCTGCTTGCACTCTCTCACTCTCAAAAATAAATAGATATCAATTTTTTTTAAATTAGAAAACACAGGTATACTCAATGGGGGGGAATTTCATATGAAACGCTTGTCTTACAATTTTGAATTTGGAATTTTTCCTAGTCAAGCAAAACAAAACAAAACAGAAAACCAAAAATCAGAATAGAGCAGGTTATGAAAAGCTAAAAGGAGATTCTTTCTTTCTGGGGTGGTTGTATTTTTTTTTAACATTGTTTTAAAGTTTTATTTATTTATTGTGTGTGTGTGTGTGTGTGTGTGAGAGAGAGAGAGAGAGAGAGAGAGAGAGAGAGAAGAGCAGGGAGAGAGAGAATCCCAAGCAGACTCTGCACCTGTCAGTGCAGAGCCTGATTCAGAGCTCAAAGGCACAAACCACAAGATCATGACCTGAGCCAAAGTCGGACTCTCAACCGACTGAGCCACCCACGCATCCTGGTTGTCTGTAAATTCTTGACAGACGATAAAAGAGAAGATGTAAGCTGAGTGTGAATCCAGAACAATATTCACAAAGATTGAAACACGGTCTTTCCTAAGACTATATGGATATCGTTTCCTAGAAAAAGAAATTATGTTCACTATTTCCAAGTGGCTCGTTGTTAAAGAATCAAAATTAAAATCATAAAATCTGCGGATGTGAATCTTTTAATAAGTTTTTATATATTTTGATTAAGATGCATTGTTTAGGGCACATCATCAATAGTTTTAATAGTCAAAGGAAAAATAATGTCCACATTTTTCTTAACTGATGGTCTTTTGGGACCGAAACTAGTCTACATATCAAATTACTTGGCTTTCATTTTCTTTCCAAGGGCTCTCAAAATGATTTATATATGTGGGGATTTTTAAGTACATTTTGATATTTAAAAATTAAAATGACTTCCAAGAATGATTAGACCTGCAAGTAGCCATGAGAAAGCTGCCATGTGTGATATCAAAATTAAGAGCATTCTGGGGCGCCTGGGTGGCGCAGTCGGTTAAGCGTTCGACTTCAGCCAGGTCACGATCTCGCGGTCCGTGAGTTCGAGCCCCGTGTCAGGCTCTGGGCTGATGGCTCAGAGCCTGGAGCCTGTTTCCGATTCTGTGTCTCCCTCTCTCTCTGCCCCTCCCCCGTTCATGCTCTGTCTCTCTCTGTCCCAAAAATAAATAAACGTTGAAAAAAAAAAAATTAAGAGCATTCTAAGCCTGATAATTTCTCCCAAGTGTTATTAAGGTGTAATATTGTACCCTGCTAAAATATTTGCCATATAATTGCATATCATCTTAAATGGTGAATTAACATCAAAATGGTGTGAGCTAAGATTTACTTGAGCTACGAGGTATATTTCAAACCTGGAGGTTTGGAGTTCTCTGGGTATTGCCCCTGCTGGAACTGGACATATGATATGCGAGGAAATGCACAATTCTAATATAACGTGGTCTTAAACATAAGTATGCTAATTAGTGAATAACACAAAATGGCCCCCAAATATGGGAAGCAGCTTTGCATTTGATTGGGACTATACTAAGAATTCAATATTCATCATCTCTCAAATCCTCTTCATATTTAATGACCAGCAAAATATCTAGCACATGATAAGCACTTGATATATGTTCATTAAAATACATGAATCTCTATTTGGACCAGGAAACTAAGTTGTGAATGTGTAAGTAACTTATCTAAGGGATCTAAAACTCCATCTTTCTAATTCTAAATTCAGATATTTTAACCATACAGAATTTTAGTTAATGAAGTTCCTACTCCAAATCCCAAATAATCTAAGGATTGCAAGCTTGCCTTTCATTATAAATTAAATCCCTGATTTAATTGATGTATGATTCTCACCCCATGACCAATCTAGACAAGCCTTTATCGGGCATCATCATTTCATAGATCGTATCAGTGACTTCATAATAACTACAATTAGGGGTGAAGTCACTTTGGGCGAGGCGCTAACTAGTTGAAGAGTATAACCTATTTTCTCACCTAGTGCTCAGAAGAGTTTTATGATTGCCTTTTCTGCTTGGGAGGAAACTGGACTTCAGGTAAATTAAGCTCATAGTTGAAGTCCCAATCTACTAAGGGATTCAAATAGGACTTAAGCCCAGGTTTTCTAATTCCAAAGTCCTTCATGTCAACACCAATGCTGTATTCAAGGTTCTCAGGCCACAGCCACAGTGAAGAGTTTCACTGATCTTTTTTACCTGATGCATGTGCTGATGCCTCCATTGTCAACAGAAATGTGTTAGAAAACAGGTCCTGGTAAACATATATGCTTGGTTTGCCTAACAGATATCAAAAGTCTCCAGGATAGTATAATTCTGATTATTACTATTACTCTAATAGTGTCATCAAATAATATTTTACATGCTAATTGATGGATGCTAGTGTTTATCCTAATATTATGTGTCTTTGCATACTTTTGTCTCCCTTATGGAGTGGTTTATTACAATTCCACCTCACAAGGAAGGTGGGTGGGCTGCAACAGCACATGACCTCCATAAGTCCTTGACGTATGTCTGCCTTGAGTACACATGAACAGTGTAACATGTCAAGAGCAAAAGTCAGAGGCTGAGGCATCACCCAACAGGGATCACGGTATGGAGAACAAGGCTCCAGCGATGGGTCCCTAGAGAGAGGCCTCCTTTCCCCAAACTTTGTGGGTAGAATAAGAAAAATAAGAATTGTGTTTCTTATAAAATTCCCATTTCCTGGGTATTTTCTTTCTCATTTTGAATGTTAGTAATAAGAATTATGATAAAAACACACAATAAAAAATAAAAATCCCAAAAAAGGAAGGGAGCAAAAGTCTAAGAAGAACGTATGAGAGGTTAGAGGAAGCCTGGCCATGGTAGGGGGCATCTACATCCTCCCTTTTTGACACTTAGAGTGGGTACCTTGAAGCCCCACAGGTAGGTCTGTGAGAGAAGGTGCCAGGATTAAGTGGGATCTGGGCTGAAGGCCAGAGGGTACACAGGCTGAGACAGAAGAAAGAGGCCCATTGTTCCTCTGGGCTCAGTTCAGCTTGGGGCCCAGTGAGAAGGGGCATCAGGCCTCAACCTATCCAGGTTCAGTCCCCACACGCCCATGACCTGGGGGGAAGGCAGTAGTCACTCACAGACTCAGTTTGTGGGTTTTGACGCGCAGGAGCTGCTCACATAGCTGCAAGGAATGTGGCGGGGCAGAGTCCAGCTCCCTGTAGTTCTTCCTGACTTTGTTCACCCAGGTGGGCAGCCCTAAAGGCCATCCATCTCGTTGCCCTTCTCCACCTGAGGGGCTAGGTCCTTCAGGGGAATTCTTGGACAAAGCACTCACTCAAAGGAGTAGATTTCCCAAAAACAGATTCTAAAATTCTACACGCTAGACTTGGTGGAGAATTTCTTCTCTCCTCAGGGCCTCAGGGACTGTCCACCTGATCTCAAGCTTGCCTGTGTTCTGTCTGCTAGAGGCCTTTTCAGTGAGGTGGAGAGTCACTGACCTTGGCCGTGTTGTCCTCGGACACTAACACATCGCAACAGCCAGGTCCCAGGGCACAAGGTAGTTGCCCTCCAGGTACTTCGTGGCCTTGCAGACTTCTAGTGAGAACTTGAGGAAACAGTCTGCCAGACAGATAATCCACCAGGCTCCCTTGGCCACATACTTAGGGCCTACAGACATAGTGCTCACCTTTCACTTCCACCAATCGTTCCCAGAAGCAGTGCCCGTTTGCCATGGCCAAGCCATTTGGTGGCTGAGAATGGAAGCTGGGAAGGCCTGGGCAGTGGCGTCATTGTTAATGCACTAAACAGTAACTTTGTTCCCTCGCAATCGCCCAGTGTTAGGTCTCCAAACGCCCCCTCCCCTGTGGACAGCCCCACGTCCTTCTTGCTCAGCCCCCAGCTACAGGGGGAGAGCTCCTCCAGACCCGCCTCTGTGCACGCCGTGACCTCTGGCTTCGTGAGGCTAGTGCAGGGTTCATCTGCATGTGAGGTGTGGTCCCCAAAGCTCCATAGCTTCTCCGAGTGCACTTCCTCATCGGTGCTGGGCGCCCTAGTGCGGTACATGAGGTGATGGTGCGCCATCTTGACATCACAGGTCACGTGGTTTGCAGTCTACCCAGGGGAAGGCAGTGCTCTCCTGCCCTGGACCAGGCATGGAAGCGCCTCCAACCACTGGAGCCAGCTGATGCTTCAGTTCAGCCTGGGGCTCCACCTCCACCAGGGATGCCTCGGGGTCAATCAGGGGGCAGGGCTGTCCCCCATGTACCATCAACCATCACCACGGAGGTGTAACAGAATCGAATTCATTATAGCTCTGGAGTCCTTACTGGTTAACCTGGACTGTAGCAAGGCCTGGCTGAGATTGCTCTCTTCCTGGCCCCAGTCCACTCTGTGGTGGCCTGTCTTTGGAAAGGAACCAAAGACGTCATGGTTGCATCTTATGGCATGTGGAGATGAGGGTAGGGGTAGTGCTGGTCCCACCTTGGTGTCTATGATGCCCAGAGCAAAGAGAAAAATCTGCTGGAATAGATTTTGGAAGGGTAGGGAAGACGTTAATAAAATGTTGATTTCAAAAACAAAATTATATATTACATTCCTTTTACATATTTTTTATTAGTCAAGTTTCAACTATGGAAATACATACTTGAAGATGTATTTTATATATAGCAAGAGATACCTATGATATATAACAAGAGACACAATTGCGGTACAAAATGGAATTTCTTCAAATATTTTTAAGTAAAATATGAGGAAAACTTAATTTATCATAAATATTTGGAAAGATTACTAAGAGAATTTTACACCTAGTCTTTAGATGTCTTGAAAATGTAATTTGTGCCTTAAAGTTATGTGCTAATAATAATTCATCTTTAGGCAGGGAATTTGAGATAGAAGCTAATTCTTATAATAGAATTTTTAAAATGTCCTTTATTAAAAAATGGTCACTTTTAAAGAGACATTGAATGTTCACCTTCCCCCAAATTGTTGTGATTTTAACTGTGATGGTTTAAAATGTATTAACTGAATAACAAAGATTTATTAATTTATTCAGTAAAATTTTTCTGAGCATTTACTACAGGCCAAGCCGGATGCTTGGTTAGGAGAATTAAAAAAGTGTACAAAAGATAACCCCTGTTTTCAGTAGGGTAACAGCAAATCCAAGAAAGCATATAGGTTCCCAAAAGATTTCATTCAAATATGATGGGTATTCAGTAGTTCAAAGAAAAGGTATGAGAAGCAGCAGGATATTTTTTTTTATTGGAATATCATTGTATCTATTTAAGGTGCACATTGTGAGGTTTGATATATGTATATGTTGTGAAATAATTACCACAGTCACGCTGATTAACACATTCATCATTTCCCCCAGATACCTTCTGTGTGCATATTGAGAACATTAAAGATGCACTCTCTCTTAGCAGTAAAAACTGAAAGTTGGAATTCTTTGACCAAGTTATTTTAAGTGGCCAACTTAGTTTTTGCTATATACTCTCTTCTGTAGGGAGATTTAAAAAAGTATTTTGTATCTAATTTGCAGTTGACCACAGAATAGTTTTACTACATCACCCCTGCCCCCAGAATTTTGTCAAAAAGAAAAGAGGGGGCATTTTGCCTGAATCAAGGCTGATGCGGTAAGTAGCTGTCTTCTTATAGGTCCCCCAAAGCCAAAGAAGTGAAAGATGATGAACTGGGATGAAAATTTCAGATAGGATATTGTCAGAATTTCTCATTCATTTATATAGCTGCAAACACTGTTTTTTTTTTTTTTTTTTTTCCCCAAGTCCTTTTTATCTGCCATTTAGCAAGAATCCAATTACTGAGCATGAGCTTACTGCCTCATAAATAACATCCTCTTAGCTTTCCAATCACACCATTCCAATTCTGTATTTTGTCAGCAAAAGTCCTGTTTTTAAAAATAATACTTCGGCCATCTGCTTACCCATATGTGCTACACATCACTGAATGTTAGATTCTCTGCAAATTTTATAGACGGTACCACAAACTTTGAATGTGTTTTCTCTCATAATTAGCATTTTACAACCACATTAAATTGATCACAGGTAAACTGTTTCATTTTGGTGTGTTATTTTGATTGTAATCAGACTACTTGCTGGAAAGTGATTTTGTAGCCAATATATTTTAGTTATAAAGAGTTTTCTTTCCTTTTTTATAGCAAATACATTATTTTAAAGGTCACACTTGTCAGACCTATAAACTAAATCCTAGACTTGCAATGTAAGGCATCCCTCCAAGGATCCATCAGTGTTTACACTGGGGTGAAAAATGTTATTTTAGCAGCTTCATCAATTTCAATGACTGATGATGTCATTCGCGATCTCTGCAGTTGGCCCCTCCCAAACGGAAGGGAAAACAGCTTGGTCAGGGATTCAGTTTCCGGTTTTCAGGTTCTCCTAAGTCATATATAGATATTTGTGACTGTTTCCTTTTCCTAAAACAACAAGATAAACTGCAAATAGATGTACAGTGGGATCTGAAGTTACCATAGTTCTTCAACTGAGAAACTGTCCTATTTATGGGTGAATTAGGGAAATTTTAAATCCGTTGGAAGGCTGCCAAACTTGGGCTTCCGTGTTTTTGCGACACAACCACAACGTACAGACCCTTTCAAGTCCTGTTTTTTCAATACCCCATATTTCCATGGTGAAAATGTAAGTTGGGCAATTTCACATGAAATGTACAACAAAATAGTTACAGTTCCCAATTTGTAACACACAGCTTGTTTCAGCTCTCATTCAGTTGTAATGAGTCAATTCCTCTTTGTTTTATGATTTGACCCGTGAATGTATGAGTGGCAGCTTCTGGTTACCAATTTGCAAGACTGTTTTCCTTCTTTCCAAAGCTTTGTTTCTTTCTTGCTTTCTTTTTTCCTGGGAGATTTATTTAAATTTTGTCTTTACCAAATTGGGAACTCTGCAACGTCCTTATCTCTTATTGGATTTCTGGGACTTAAAATCCCGCCTCCTTGCCCAGTGCAGATAGGTAAGAAAAATTCCAAACGTCCCAGGTTTCATTACCAACCTTCATGGCACAACTTTACTTTGGTGATAAGGGCCCAGGGTTTCTGCCTTTACTTTAAAGTTGTCCACTGTGAATTCCTTGTCATCATTCCTGGTCATTGATTCAATTCAAATGGTGTCTTCTTACCCTTCTCCCCATGTTTTTTCATGATTTCAATAGTTTTTACTGGGGTGGTTGTTTTCAGTTACTGCAGTTCTATGGTTTCTTTTGAAAACAAGGAGTAACTGAGTAAAGCCAGTCTTTAGGTAATTTACTCAATCTTGATAATTTACTCAATCTTGATGTCTTTTCATGAGTAAATTAATAAAAAGTTCTTATTATGTACAAGCTGTCCAAAATATGAAAAATATGAATTTTAAAGGACAGCTTAATGGAAAGATTTATGTAACTTTAAATTAGCTGCTGAGAATTCTTAACAGATTTAATCATAGCTAGATTGTAATAAAATTAAGGACTCATATCCTGAATGTATTCTAGTGGTGTGTATGGGGACACCTAAGACAACTTATTAAAATGAGATTTTTCTAAGTTCATGCATCTAGCTAATGACAATGAAAGGATTCTAATTCAGGACTTTTGACTTCCCTTTGTCGTTCTTTTCAATGATACTACCTTAAATATTGTTTGCTTGAATTTATCATACGTGTGCTGTACCATACACTTTGCAAAAATTATCATCTTATTTAATCTTAAAAACAAAGTAGGAGCTGTGAAGCAGTAACTCTTTTCATCTTATTTTTAAGATAGGAAATTGAGTCTTGTAAAGGTTAATATTTGTCTTTCCTGAATTCATATCACAGGAGAGTAATATGAATATCATTTGTATCCATTGATAGATTCTCCAAAAGTGTTTGTATGTGTGCATGCATGTGTATGTGTGTGTGTGTGTGTGTGTGTGTGTGTGTGTGTGTGTTAACGGCTATATTTACAGTCTGTCTTATTACATGCCCAAAGGCTCTTAAGAACCACCTAATTAAAAAGTCAGTTTGTGGTGATGAGGTTTAGGCTTACAAAAGAGTCTTAAGGAAGTCTGGGTTTATTCTAATTAAGTGAACTACCAGGGTGCTAAATGAAATTCTGTGCTTGGCAAACTCTCTTTGCTTTTGCATGGAGTTATATTTGTGGATGAAATATTCTAAGGATGAATGCTAAAAGCCCCTGTGACACCTAGACCCTCTCCAGAATTATTTTCTGAAAACAGTCTGCAGTTTGCCAGCGGCTTTGCAACTTGGGAGTGCATTTTAATTGGCATCACAGAACTTTATGACTGAGGGATTTATTCCTCTCTCCACAAATGCTCCCCCCTCTTTTAGCCTATTAATTGAAATGTTTGAGTTAATATTACAGGCATTTCCCCTTATAGACTCTTTGGTGCCATGATGCAATGAGATGTCCAGTTTTCCTCCAGAAAAAAAAAAAAAAAAAGAAAAGAAAAAAGAGTGGAACTCAGGCTTTACCAAAAAAATAAAAGTTTTGTTAATTTTTACATTTCATTTTCCCCTTTCATTGTTTAGTTTTGATCTTTGGCCATTGTTGTTTTCCCAGTGTGAGCCAATAAGGTTGAGAGAGAATTTACTTTGATATCTTGTCAATATGAGCTTATCAGTAAAATTTTCATTAAAAAAATCTTTTGTATTACAGTCCACTAGATTTGTCTCAATAACTCAATTTGAGGCTTTCCGCTAATTTTGAGTAAGCAGGTCTGTTTAGTTCCCAAAAAGAGTAGCCCACATCGTCAGCGACGTACCTGTATTTTTTTTCAAAGGCTAAGCATCTCTCCTAATGCTCCCTGGATTTATCTTTAATAAAGCACAAAATGTGAAGTCGAAATGTAGTGACTAAGAACCTGACCCAGGCTTTGAAGTAAAGATGGGTCTAAACTTGAATTTCAATTCTGCTTTTTTGGCTTGATGTCTTGGGACATTATCCTCTTTATTGTAGTTCCTTCATCAATAAGTTGAGGGTAATAAAATTAAGAGTGAATGAAGAAATAGAAGTAAAACAGCTTAGCACAGTGCTTGTCAGACACGTATCATGCAGTAAATTAACAGTAGTTAACTACTGAAATCAAATAACAGAATAAAAGAGTTAGTAATATTGTAAGCCATGAGCAGACACAGAATTAAGTTTAGAAGAATTGTCTCACTTGGAAAGATCTAAGAGAATCACAGGTTTGTTGTATCTTGGATCTGGCATTAGGCTATTAAACAGTAATTAAAGAAACTTGCAGGTGAAGAAAAAATTGAAAACTAACTGTAGTTAATTAGTTTCTTATAGATAACAATGTTATTTTAAATCTTACAGAGCATAAGTTGTTTTGTGAATGCAAAATAATAAAGCACTATGTGGAATTCCTCTCATTTTGTAAGCTACTTGAACGCATGTTATTATATCATTTGATACATGAGAAAATTTGAAGACGAAACCAAAATCAAACCAAGGTGCTCCTTTTTGTGAACTAGTATAATAGATCAGAAGCAAAATAAAGTAAAACATGATTAATGGAAATGCTCTAGGCTTCTGGTGTTTTAGTTTAATTGTAGAATATCATGGTTCTTAAATGCAAGTTTAATCATAAAACTATGCTTCCCTCTGTGATTATATTATTTCTGATACTCCCACCAATTGTATTAATTGGATGAATCTAATTATTTGATAGAGTATGCCAGTTCTAAATATTATACAAGATTTTGGAGAGTGATAGAGGCTGAATAAAAGGTAACCTAGGAAAATGCACCCTAGGATATTCTTTGACTGTTATATTCCATTTCTTCCTGATAAATATCTGATACAGGGAAAACCACATGAAACAGAAAATATTATATCAAATGAAAAATATCCTGGCATTTAAAGTGTCTATCTTATTGATTTTGATTTATTTTTTTTTCAACGTTTTTTTTTTTTTATTTTTATTTTTTTTTATTTTTGGGACAGAGAGAGACAGAGCATGAACGGGGGAGGGGCAGAGAGAGAGGGAGACACAGAATTGGAAACAGGCTCCAGGCTCTGAGCCATCAGCCCAGAGCCTGACGCGGGGCTCGAACTCACGGACCACGAGATCGTGACCTGGCTGAAGTCGGACGTTTAACCGACTGCGCCACCCAGGCGCCCCGATTTTGATTTATTAATGTAATAATTTAAAAATTATATCTGTAGGATATATGCACTTGTATGTATAGGTATATATTTGTATATACTTATATATGAACAGTTATGTATATATATATACACACACAGAGAAATATAAATAATATATAATATTATATATAATATATAGGATATATATCATACAAATGATCAAAACTATACATTGCATCATAATTAATAACTGAGAAGAACGTCAGCAACTTTATTAGGGCTAGTTAAAAATTTCTAATAAAACCCTGATTTAAAAAAATAAAAATCTCTATTATAATAATATGGCAAAAGACACTAAAAAGGCTTTTCAGTTTTATTTACATTTCCTACTGGTTCCTATCATCATGATGTAAATCAGAATGTATTGGTTACCTTTTATGTGTTAACAAAATATGAAGAGTATATTCTTCTGGAATCCTAACTCCTAAAGTATAATTCTTTGGAATCCTAATCCAATACATGGGAGGTTTATAAGGACCTTCAAATCCAAGGTCCTGGATTCCAATCTTTTTTTTTTTTTAATTTTTTTTTAACCTTTATTTATTTTTGAGACAGAGAGAGACAGAGCATGAACGGGGGAGGGGCAGAGAGAGAGAGAGACACAGAATCGGAAGCAGGCTCCAGGCTCTGAGCCATCAGCCCAGAGCCCGACGCGGGGCTCGAACTCACGGACCGCGAGATCGTGACCTGAGCCGAAGTCGGACACTCAACCGACTGAGCCACCCAGGCGCCCCATGGATTCCAATCTTTATACAACTGATGCCACAGGGCTGTCAAATGCAATTTGTAGCTTGTCAGCCCCTCAGACATCTCTTCTGGAAATGGCATATTCCCCAGGATAAAATCCGTCTCCAATGTTGGCCTCAACTTTTTTGGTTTTCTTTTCTTAGATCTAGCACTTATTTAGAAGCCATAATTAATCTTTGGTTTATTAGCTGCATGATATCTTTCTGTCTTATTAAAACATTTTATTCTTTGGAAGCAGGAATCAATTTTTTATTTTGCACAATTAAAATGACCATTTACCACACTGTTAACATGTCATAAGCAACATTCTAATTGATTTTCTAGCAAAACCATTGTGAGATAATTACTATAGTCCTTATTTTATCTACATAGAAGCCCAGGTGTAGGAAGTTTAAATAACTTGATCACAATTGCATAGCTAGCGAGTGGTAAAGTCAAGATTTGAACCTGGAGCTCTTATACTAGAAACCAAATTTTAACCACTGCAGTATAAAATAACAGCATAGGGGTTTGCAACAGTATCTCTTGAATAAACTAATTTAGAATTTAATTTTGTGCTTTTATTCTTCCCATGTTGAAAATTTTTCTAAACTCTGTGTTTTTTGTGTATTAAATAAAGTGAGTTATATTTAGGTTCATGCACATCTTTGGCATTTATCTTGAACATGAGTCAGAATTATGCACTATTTTGTTGTTGGAGCAGAAATTTCAGGCTGCTTATTAATCCATAACTGTTATCTCTGAGTTCTTCTTCTTCTTATTTTTTTTTTAAGTGGGTTCCATGCCCAGCATGGAGCCCAACACAGGACTTGAACTCATGACCCTGAGAGCAAGATTTGAGCTGACTGAGCTTAACTGACTGAGCCATGCAGGTGCCCCTCTCCAAGTTCTTTTCAGATTGAAATATTGATAATATTTGTTTTCTTAACATTTGGTACACTGCATAAAAATTTTAATATAGTTTAAAAAACTCAAGTTTTCTGCTATTTGAGTTTTGGTTTTATAGAAATGTCATATGTATTTCTCATTTTCAAAAGACTTTGTTTCTGCAAAGCCATAAAATAATAATGTTTAAGGGCAGTATTTTTTCTTTCAGATACTTAGATGCCTAATGATTTGTAATTTTTATTATTGTTGCCAATTAACATTTATTGAGTGTCCATGGGTTATATTAGGTTATAGTAAATATTTTCTTTTTTTAAATGTTTATATATCTATTTTTGAGAGAGAGACAGAGAGAGAGAGGGAGAGAGAGAGAGAGAGAGAGAGCAAGCATGAGAGGGGCAGAGAGGCAGGGAGGCAGAGAATCCTAATCAGGCTCTGTGCTATCAGCACAGAGCCCAACACAGTGCTTGAACTCACGAACTGTGAGACAATGACCTGAGCAGAAATCCAGAGTGGGACACTCAATACACTGAACCTCTCAGGCACCCCTATACTATACTAAATATTTTCTTGATGTGGAGGTGTATTCTTTTGCAGTTAATACTGTATGTGTATTCAAAACAAGGGAAAACAATGTATGAAGATACATAAGGTATTGGGCATTAACATTTATTTCATCACACTAGCACATATGCATATACATAAGAAAACTATAACACTATTAAATAAATTTTATTTATATTTTTATAAATCACTGCAGGAGAAGACAAGTACTTGTTTACTTATTTTTGATTCACCAAAGTATTCACTGGCTCACAGTATTCACCTAGACATCCAACTTCAACTTCAATTCCCAATGACTAAAAGTCAAATAAACAGAAATTTTGTGGTACATTCAAAGGACCTCTTTACTTGAAGGGTCGTAATTAGTTTTGGTTTTTATAACTATTTCTGTGCAATAGGTCTTAGGTATTATTAATAATATGTTCATTTTATTTCTATTCTATATTTTTTGCTTTATACAATTTTCTGTATAAATTTGATTAAAATTATTATGGAAATTTTATAATGTCCCCTGATATCATATTATGTTTCTATGCTGCGTATATGTTCATTTT
Organism: Leopardus geoffroyi; assembly: GCF_018350155.1. Taxonomy (NCBI): domain Eukaryota; kingdom Metazoa; phylum Chordata; class Mammalia; order Carnivora; family Felidae; genus Leopardus; species Leopardus geoffroyi. The sequence goes on from NC_059337.1 coordinate 127,949,964, forward strand.
GTACAGTGGTAGTATAATCCATCAAATAGATGTATAAATAATTTGCCTATTTGCTATATTTTAAGATCTATCACAATATATCATATTTCTACATTTTAAAATACAAATGGTATAGAATGCATAATTTTATGCTCATTTATCTAGGATGAATTGTAATATAAATGATTACTGGATCAAAAGATTAAGACTGTTAAAGGTTATTGATAAGGAATAAAATTACTTTCTAAAATAGTATCAACTTGCAAATCAAAAACCAGCAATAGTTTTATTGCCCTCTTGTCATCCATGAATATTCACTTCAGCATTTTTTCTTGCTTATTTATTAGCCTGTGAAAATTTTTATTACCATTTGAAAACTAAAAATAGTCATTTTAAGAACAAATTTTTCTTTAGGATTACATATGACCTTTATGTGCTGCCATGGAATAGGTTTCTAACAGCAAATTAGGAACACAGACATGAATTTTCTCCAATAATCTAATGAGTTTATCCACTACTGAAGTAAAAAGATATTATTCAATGTCATGATCTTTCATTCACAGAGATGTGAATAAACTACCAGCATTAGAAACTACATCAGAGCTAACTTGATGTCAACTGGTGAATGACAGTGAGGAGAGGTGATGATCATTCTAATGTTGATCTTTGACCCTCGAGCCCCAGTAAATTTCTTCTACAGGTCTCCTAGGTGCCTAATAATTGTAGCAGATGCCTCCAGTTTTCATAACTTTTGGTTGGTAACAAACTGTGCGTCTAGTCCTGATTCATGTTGGTTCCTTCAGTTCTATTTCATTCCCAAGAAGCCTTAAATCACCCAGTGTCCTTTTTTGAAGTTGACTATATGCAAGGAGATCTTGAACCCATTGTGTTCAGGACAGAGGTTTAAAACAAGAGGTGAAGTTCAACAATCCTATGCCAGATTTTAACACGTTCCAGAATTTCTTACAAGTCTACCAAAGTGAGTGGTTGATGCATTAACTCCTTGTGATCCTACTTCTGATTTAGGATTTTTTTTTCCCCTGACACATACAAGTTTCAATAGTGAATTAAAAAAATAAATAATTAAGGTGACTCAGTTACTCTTTTCCTTCAGGTCACAATATTAGCATAAGTGTTTTAGCCAACATTATATAGAACTTCCAGAGGTACAAATTTAGAATGCTGTTTAACTTTACTGAATGTTAACAACTATTTTCCCTAAGGGTAGAGGGGGAGACCCTGGCAATTGGGGGCTGGAGGCAAAAGGCACACTAAAGATTATTCTGACATTAGTTTACTTTGAGCTAATCAGGTCCAGGTGGAACCGAATTATTGCTCAAGGCCTAAATGTCACCAAAAATATGGCCCTAGCACTCACTTTGATGCTAAAGTGTAGAGTTGATCAATCCCAGGATGCTTTCCCGTTGGACCCTTAGCCCCCAGATTAAATTATATTCAACCTAGAAAAGTAAGCATTAAAAAGCAAAGTTCTCACTCTTCCCCATGTCACTGACACTAAAATATCTACAAATCAGTATCTGGTGAAATCATCACAAAATAATTTTTAACTCTGAGTCCAATTTGTCAAGTGGCCATATGTCTAGGCTACAATATTTTTCTCCCATAAACTTCTTTCTTTCAAATACTAAAAGTTGGTCCTTCTTGATAATGCTTAGGCATTTAAGAAATGAAGCGACAACTGAAATTGTATTTCTGTATGGAAATTTCAGGTATGTACTTTAATCAAAAAGCCATTCTAGGAGTTCATTAAAAAAATAGCTCTTAAGAGATATTAAAAGATTAGGTTGTCTTCTGAGAACACTGCATGATAATTGTGTGAAGCTAAGCGAATTAGAATGCAACCTGCAAAAGTCAGTTAATAACTATTGATATGAAAGATGTTGATATAGCGGGTATGACATTTGTCCCACCTAAATACCAAATAAATATGATTAAAATATTGTTTAGTTAGTCCCCTATGAGAATGATTTATGTCTGAAAATACTTCAGAGTTGTAAAGTAGTCAATAAGAAGGGAGTGTTAATAACTGAGGGGAGGGAAATACATGCTAAGAATGTTGTCCATATAAGTCTTCACTAAATGTGTCGCTGAAATGCTCACAGTGGGTCCTACCCAGGATAGTCTCAACATCTTTCCATGATCAGGTAGATATATTTTAAGGAACTGTCAATAAAATAGGCTTTTTTTTTTAATTTTTTTTCAACGTTTATTTATTTTTGGGACAGAGAGAGACAGAGCATGAACGGGGGAGGGGCAGAGAGAGAGGGAGACACAGAATCGGAAACAGGCTCCAGGCTCTGAGCCATCAGCCCAGAGCCTGACGCGGGGCTCGAACTCACAGACCGCGAGATCGTGACCTGGCTGAAGTCGGATGCTTAACCGACTGCGCCACCCAGGCGCCCCAATAAAATAGGCTTTGAAACCTTCCCTAGAGTAAAAGTTGAGATCATCTTTTTTGTTTTTTTGTTTTTGTTTTGTTTTGTTTTAAATTACTTTCTAGAGTTAGAAAGGATGGAATAAAGGTGAGAGAACAGGTAAGCGTGGATCATTCTGGAGTCAAGCCACTCAGGTTTGAATTTTGCCTCCCTTGATTTCTAGCTGTGCTACTGTGCTCCTGTCATTTGTTCTCTCCAGGCTCTGTTTTCTCACCTAGAAAAAGGGATCATAACAATTCGTATCTCACAGTAAGTTTAAAAATAGACAACTATTATTATCCAAGAGAATATGGATTAATCACCTCAAGATATTGACATAAAGAGGGCTCTCCACTTGCAAATAATAATGCTTTACTTGAAGAAGAAATATACTCCTATATACACAACCGAGAGTAAAGAGCCCCAGTATGTTCCAAACCATGTTAATTGTGGCTTGCAACAGTTGGTGGAGTTCCAAATTTCATATAAAGACATGAGTCCTATGGGGAGAGCATGGAGTGAGAAGAGCCAAGCCCTGGTAAGAAAAAAAACTTTGATTATCCCCAAACAAACCAATCCGTGTGCAATTAATTTATAGCTAAAGTTGTGTATGTTGCATTGTTTTAAGCTTTCTGATGGGATAACAAAATTGTTTGAGAGAAAAGTTAGAGTATTATGAGACAGTCCACATTGCCTGGGTAATTTTCTAGACAAGGCAACGATAGATGACCTGAATGAGCAGAATTAGCTTGCTGAGTGAGGTTTTGCCTGAGTTGGATTCAAGACACTTTCTTTTTTAATATTTTGTTTTAAATATATTTTTGAGACAGAGAGTGACAGATCATGAGCAGGGGAGGGGCAGGGAGAGGAGGAGACACAGAATCTGAAGCGGGCTCCAGGCTCTAAGCTGTCAGCACAGAGCCCGACGCGGGGCTTGAACTCACGGAGTGTGAGATCATGACCTGAGCTGAAGTCGGACACTCAACCGACTGAGCCACCCAGGCACCCCGATTTGAGTCACTTTCTCATCTCCTTCCCTTTCATGTCATTCAGACGGAATTGTAACAAGAAATGTTACCAGCCACTTTCAGAAATCATCACAGTATATAATTCTTTCCTTGGGAGGGAAAATATTCTTTGTTGGTCATGAGTAGAGAGTAGAGACTAATGATTGAGCTCTAATTCCTGGTCATGGTTAAATCTTAAAGTGGGGTGTTGGCGAAAACAAAATTAATTTTTGAAAGTGGAAATATGGGAGTGGAAAATAAGTATGGTGTATACTGAAAATGCATCATTGCTCTGTATTGTAAGACTTTTAGGTGTAAAGGGATCTATGCGATGGCAGAATCCATTTTATAGGTTTATATAATAGAATAATAAAACTGAAAGTCAAACTTAGTCCTCAATTATTTCACAAAGGAAATTTGTCTCCCCCAAATCTCTTGGAATTGATTTTAAAATAAAATCACATATTGGAGAAAGCTTGCAAGTATAGGACATTGATAACCTATAAATATTGTTTAGTTACAACTGAGAGTCCATAAAAAATAAAATGAATGATTATTGTATTTGAAATATTTAGTTATAATTTTCCATTTTTTACTGATGTGGTCTAAACTAATTTTGGTTAATGTCCAAGGGGTTTTACAGTATTAAAGTATGTGATGAGCTATTAATTCCTACATGGGGCTCACAGATTCCCACCTTTCCCCCCCACCATTTTTTTACACCCTCTGTTTTCTCTCCTGCAAAGCTCTTCTTCTCAGTCACATCTTGGGATATGACATTTTTTTTTTCTTTTTCATTATCTCACATTTAAAGATTATCCCTATTCCTTAAAATGTTTTTTGTTTTCAGCCCTTGCAAACCCTTGGAATTAATTTCACTTCAGAAATTCTTTACTGCAGAAGGTATTATTATAGCCTGTATTTTAAAAATAGCTTATATTATACTTTCCAATATCTGTGTGTATCTATATTTCTCAGTAGACTGTGTTCAATTTTCATCATTGTATCATATCATGACATAAACGTAGAAGACTGTTCAGAGGTTCAAACAATGGTTGCTTAATTTTATTGTTCAATTGTTAGATTAGACCAATTTTGAGAAAATTGTTGGGGTCTCTGTAGTCCATGTAAATGAAACCAGAACTAAACTGAGAAAAATCAGATGAATGGTTGTAAGAATATTTTTATAGAAAGCAAAAGCCCTTTAATAAGAGAAGAGATGTCCAATTCGACTCTTGGCAATATCGTATTTGTATGATGCACTGTATTGAGTTCCTATAATAGAAATTAGGAAGGGGAGTTAAGGAAAGCCATATGACAAGTAGCTAGCCCAGGCACAAGAGGGTAGGAGAAGGATGTCTCTCAGCTGACACCTGCAAAATGAAGAGTTAATTGTAGGAAAGAGCAGTTAGGACTGGGGTGTCTGAGAGGATGTTTCTGTCCTCTTATTGCTTAGCCATCATCTCAAAGCTGTGATATTTATGAAGTAGATAGCTATTCAAATTAGTTTTTGTAATAAATGCATTAATATATTCATTAGTTTGTCTTCTTTATTCCTCTGATATAGTAACTTTGACCCCAGATCAAATATATATATATATATAATATAGTATACTAACATATATTATATAATATAAAAATATATTAATATATATTTTATTTTGATACATATTAATATTTTTCTATTATATGAAAATAATTTCTATCTCCTATTATTTTATTAATAATTTAATATTATTAACACTATATAAATTAATAATTAATAAAATTAATTAATTTTAAAATATTAAATAAATTTTAAAAAATTAAAATAGTAATTTATAAAATAATATGTATTTAATTTAGAGTAATAATTTTATTAACTTCTATTGTCCATTTATATATTAATAATAATATATTGATATATATTATCAATCTGATAATATATTGATAATATATCTATAATATTATTGATATTATTATGTGCATATATATGTATGTATATATGTATAAGTGAAGAGATACAGCTAGCTCTGATGCAGTACCTGATTTTTATTTAATGTTTATTTATTTTTGAGAGAGAGACAGAGAGACAGAGTGTGGGTAGGGGAGGGTCAAAGAGAGAGGGAAACAGGGAATCTGAAGCCGGCTCCAGACTCTGAGCTGTCAGCACAGAACCTGATGCAGGGCTTCAACCCATGAACTGTGAGATCATGACCTGAGCTGAAGTCAGATGCTCACCTGACTGAGCCACCCAGGCACCCCCCGCCTCCACCCAGTACCTGCTATTTTAAGGAGTTTTACAATCTTGAGAATATTCTTTGGCTTTGGTTTTGTTTAATGACATGAGTCACATACTCAGCCTTTTTAGAACTCTGAAAGGTAAGCTGCTTATTCTCCCCTTTGTATATGCTACTGGCCTTTTTATGTCTTTGGCAGAGAAATGGTAGAAAACTAAAGTGATAATTGCTATTAGAGTTCACAATGATAGTCTTTGTAATTATCTTTCTCTCAATATCTCAGCAAACTATTTTCATGATGATAAAGAGGAGATATTTTCAGGTAGGAAATTTCCGTCCATGGTGCTTCCTTCCACTGCCTCAGTGGTACACTGATTAAGTTATTTGAAAACTGTTACAATATCGCAGTGGAGAAGAAGCATTGCCTAGAGAAAACTTGGATTCATCTTACTACTAGGTTATTGGCTGCCTTTTCATAGCTTTTCCACTCTAAAGAATTTAGGGAATGAGATAATGAGAGCATTTACCTCAAGGAACAGTTAGTTGGATGTAAGTGAATATCACGATGTCTGGAATATCCTAAGTGTCCATAAGGCTAGCCAGTGTTTTTAAAGATACACTAAATGTATAATACTGTATTTTTTTTCTTTCCAGTGAGGGTATCTGCTTCAGAAAAAAAAAATCAGAGTAGAGAAGAAAGAGAAGAGAGAATTTGAGCAGCCTGCTGCTTCTGAGAATTGTCTACCATCATTGTGTACATGATGGGGTAGGTGAAGCAGGTTATAACACATTTGAACTCATTCCAGCAGTGGTGACCCTCTTTCAAACCCAGATGTTTAAATGACTGCTCAGTGGGGATGTTTGGGATTATAAATATGTCCCATCTGCTGCTACCGTCTGCCTGCTCTTGAAAGGTGTAAAATCACGTACTGCACTCGACATTGGTAGCCATCCCCATTCCAACCCACAGGAACATTAAAAGGTGACCGGAAACTTTCCTTGTGGCAAAGCCTTTCAACAAGCACCTAAATGGAATAGATGAAGGTCAAGGCAACCACTTTGTTAATGTATTATTGGATAGAAGTACAGTGGGAGATATTTTGTGATTTAATTGAGAGATCTATCAATCTAAAGAATCATAAACAAAAATGAGAATGCACTTAAATTTTCAACTTCAGGAATCTGAGGGCCTCTTTGGAACACTGTGTGGAACACATAATCTTTTTTATCAAATGGGTTCATAGCTGTATCCTAATATCTTCAGAAAATAGAATCTTGCAGCTTGAATATGTAATACTGCTGGTAGTATTATTAATACTAAAGGTATTATTACTACTGCTAAAGGTAGTATTAATAACAATGATATATGCAGGTTAAGCAGTTCCTCTGCTTTCCATTATTCTGTATGTTAGCATCACAGTTTTTATGATTATTTCCCTTATTCACTTTGCATTTTGTAATTACTTTATTATGGATTTGTTTACTTGTCATCAACTTTCCACTTTATTAGGTAATATTCTCCAGGAGAGTGGGGATTTTATTTCCCTCATCTCTTTTTACACATCACTCAGCAAAATGACTGGCGTAAAGTAGACATTCAATAAATAGTGTGGGGTATGGTAACAATTAATCAAGATCATTTATGTTGTCCAAAAGTATTCCAAATATCAGATACATTAAAACAGCCATCCACAGGAAAATAATTCCAGATTTTCAGATACTTCAATTCCCCCTTTAGTTTTTCCTTGAGCATAAGACCATATCATATATACGTACACATTGACTCATGGAAGTAGCCTTTATGGAGAAGATACTGAAACCTGAATTTGTGCTGTGTTCTCTTAATTTAAGGGGATTACACACTGAGGTGATTCTATTAACATCAAGAAGTTATCACCATAGATATATGATGATAGATGATAGATCCTTCCAATGTCTGAACCCACTTTAATGATGGACAGAATGTGAGCTTGGAAGACTGGAAGCTTAATCTTATTCTATCAGTTAGAAACTTGGTCTTTAGCAGACCACCTGCTCTCAGTTAATGTGTACATTCTCACACATGCATTCTCATGTGTTAATTAAAATAAAATCTAGCACATGATTTTGGTAGCATCAAATGGCATATGACATGTGTGAAAGCAATTTGTAAAATGGAAAGTAGTAGTCCAATAGAGACCAATTTTGTACCCTTAATGGGTAGAGCTGCTAAAAGACTCTTGATGACCTTTTTCAGAAAGACAAAATGGTTAGGTGGAAAAATGGAAAAGTCACACGATTAGGTTTTCACTGAAGGAGCTAAAAGAATCTAGTGTATGAAGCCACGGATTATAATGGGAATCTAGCTACATCTACAGTGTCGTTATGTAGGTCAGTATATAATATTTCTCATATCAGTTTAATCAACATATTGAATTAAAAAATAATTTATTTTTGAATATAGTTATGTAATCATATTATCCATTATTTCTCCATTAATGCTTTTTAAACTTACACATGATTAAAGTCATCTGGAGAGATGATTTCAACACAGATTCCTGAGTCTCATTTCTAGAGATGCTGATTCAGTGAAGCGAGGGTGGGGCTTTTGTCTGCACTTCTAATGAGTTTCTAGATGATACTAGTGATGCTGCTTCCTGAAGCACTGTTCTAAGTGAGTGATTGTGGAGAACCACTATAAGTGATTTCCTCCCTAGCAAGACAGATATTTTAAAAACCTATTGCCATATTTTTAATGAGATTTTGAAAATTTTGTGAACATTCATGGTTTTTTGTTTTTTTTTTTTTTTTTTTTTTTTAGCATGGATACAGGCAAAAATATATTTTGGAATACATGGTGTGTAGCAGGTTGGGCTCCTCAGGAATTGAGCCCTGAGGCAGAGATTTGCATAAAGGAATATTAATTGAGAGAACTTTTTTTTTTTGAAAAAAAAATTTTTTTTTCAACGTTTATTTATTTTTGGGACAGAGAGAGACAGAACATGAACGGGGGAGGGTCAGAGAGAGAGGGAGACACAGAATCGGAAACAGGCTCCAGGCTCTGAGCCATCAGCCCAGAGCCTGACGCGGGGCTGGAACTCACGGACCGCGAGATCGTGACCTGGCTGAAGTCGGACGCTTAACCGACTGCGCCACCCAGGCGCCCCAATTGAGAGAACTTTTATGAACGACACCTTCAAAGGGATGACAGAAGCAGGACTGGGCAGAGTAAGAATGTTGAATGTGATACAGACACAACAGAACCCCCCCAACTCTATAGGGAACCTTAGCTGTGTGGCTCCTCAGAGTTTCTATTCTAGTTTCTATTCAAGACAAGCGCATGAGGCCCTTTTACCTCCACATCAACCCATAATTTAATGTAGGTCTACTCTGGGAAGGGAGTAATGTTGGGTGAAGAGATTTCCTCCAGGGACGACATAAAGAAATTTCTGGACATGGATTCGTTCTAAACTGTCAGAAATCAATACTTCTGGCAGCTTCGGACATGAGTGTCTTTCACTGAAGGAAAGAACGTGGAACACATGACCTAATTCACTAAAGATTGTCCAATTGATATTTTGAATCAGTTCCATTTCTTTGAGATCCAGGTATTGAAGTTTATACTTTGATTATAGATTACTTGGATAAAAAACATATATTACTTCCAATCTGAGACGTCTAAAATTTGGAGTCAGCAAAAGTAAACCAGAGCCTCATAAAAGTATGTACCCCCACCTTGCAATATTTTTGTTATTTCCTGCTTTTGAATGAACTGGAAATAGTGTATCAGCACTTTACTTTCAGAACTGTCTGTATAAAAATTGTGAAATGAAAAATGGTGAGGATAGAATGTTCCTTGAACTATTTCTCCCTTTCATAAAAGCAATATAGTAATTGATCTGGCCTGGAATTATAGCATTTGCCGTAACCCACCCCACAACAAATGCATTACTTAACTGTGAATCAAATAGGATAGTTTAGACAATCAATTTGGGTGCAATAATTAGACTTGTGAAATTGTTTTATTCAAGTATGTTGTATTATCTTTCTTGATGTGAAAAGGGACAGTATGGATTATCTACTTCTGTGAGTTTACAATGCATGTATCCAGTTGCTTACTTGTCAAACTTGCTGAGATGTTTCAAATGAAAATCAAGCTCAGCATGCCTGTAACCAAAGTTAATGATCTTCACTGCGAACTTGTGAATGATATAATGATCTTTTAAGATTCTTCTCTCTGTGAATGTCCCTAGCTGTGTATGCAGCACGGATTCAAAACTTAATCCAACTTTTCTCCCTCATATCCAGTTAGTCATTGAGGTCTGCTCCAAAGATTATATACCTACTTATATATTTCCATGATGGTGAAAAACTCCTTCAGTAGACTGAATTCCCCATGAAATCATAGATTGCATTCATTTTGCTTGCTATTGTAGCCCCAGTGCATAATACAGTGCTTGCATATAAAAGATGCTTAATACACTCTTTTTCAACGAATTAACAAAACATATAAGTAAAATAAAAACATTCTATAAAAAAGTGTCTCACATCTTTTTTAGGGTTATGTGAATCTTTTAAAGATCATTCTTATCTGTTTTAAATCACAACCAAATATTTTATGGGGCTTTTATGAAATGCAAGTCCATTTACTTTGAATGATCACTAATAAACATGTTGAACATAATTGGGCCAATTCTACTCCAACTATGTAGAGAAATAAATCAATCAAATAAAACTTCTGACTTATTTAAAATATTTTGATAAAGCAAGAGATAGTGGTGTTTAGACGCAGTGCATATTGTCTTAAACATTGCAGACATTTAATTAACACTTTTTGAATAAATACATAAATAAAAGAATTAATGAATAGTATTTTCAGCAATATAGGTCATAGAAAATATATATACAAAGACAGTATAGCACATTCTCTATGATTATTTTTAACACAGCATTATCTTGATTAGTAAGGTTAAGAAGGTTGGCTACATTTCTATCAAGTTCTTTCCTTGTACATATTGCTCTAAGTTTTTAACGCCTCAGCCAGAAATTTAATCAATACAGCTATTAGCAAGATGTTTGAATTAGAATTTAAAAAAGAAAAAATGATTATAAGAATATAAGCTGGGTTTGAAAAAAATCATAGAAGACACCAGAGAATCCCTTTATGCAGAGATAAAAGAACTAAAATCTAGAAAGGCCAAAATTAAAACTTTTATAACCAAGATGCAAACCCAAATGGAGGCCAAAAAAATTAGGATGAACAAGGCAGAGGAGTGAATTAATGATACAGAAGATAAAATTAGGGAAAATAATAAACTGAAAAGAAAAACAGAAGTCGGAGATCATGAAAGCAGACTTAGAGAACTCAGCAATTTATCAAAACATAATAACATTCATATCAGAGGAGTCCCAGAAGAAGAAGAGAGAGAAAAAAGGGACAGAAGGTTTATGTGAGCAAATTTAGCTGAAAATTTCCCTAATCTGGGGACGGACACAGATGTCAACATCCAAGAAGCACAGAGAACTCCCATTAAATTCAACGAAAGCCTGGCCATCACCAGGGCATATCATAGTTAAATTCACAAAATACACAGACAAGGAAAAAATCCTGAAAGCAGCAAGGGAAAAAAGTCCTTACCCTACAAGGGAAGACAGATAAGGTTTGCAACAGATCTGTCCACAGAAACTTGGCAGGCCAGAAAAAAGAGGCAAGATATATTCAATGTGCTGAATGGGAAAAATAGGCAGTCATTCAGTTCTACTCCAAAGATTATATAACTAATGATATATTTCCACGATGATGAAAAACTTCATTAGGCTGAATTCACCAAGAAATCATTCAAAATAAAAGGAAAGATAAAGAGTTTCCCACACAAACAAAAACTAAAGGAGTTTGTGACCGTTAAACCAGCCCTACAAGAAATTTCAAGGGGGACTCTTTGAGTGGAGAAAAAAACAAAACAAACAAAACAAAACGAAAAACAAAACAAACAGACAAAAAACACCAGAAGCAACAAAGACTAGAAAGGATGAGGGAGCATCACCAGAAACACCAACCCTACAAGTAACACAATGCCACTAAATTTCATCTCTTTCAATAATCACTCTGAATGTAAGTAGACTAAATACTCCAATCAATAGACATATGGTATCAGAATGGATAAAAAAAAATCCATCTGTATGCTGCCTACAAGAGACTCATCTTAGACCTAAAGACACCTGCACGTAGAAAGTGAGGTGATGGAGAAACATCTCCCATGCTAATAGATGTCTTAGTCCATAAAAGCCTATGTAGCATTGTAGGAAATAGGAATTCAAATCTAAATATCAATGAGTAGCATTTTAACCATTTGCTAACAACTTGAATTTTAGTAAAATGAATCTCCATTCTTGGAAACTTTTTTTCATGCATTGATGTCAAGAGTCAGGAAATGTAGAATCATAGACTTCTGAGTAAATGAAATCTTTTAATGAAAAATAGGTATGGTGTTTATTGTCATTTATGTTTAGCTCCTAGTGTATTGTCCCTACTCTGATCATAGAAATTCCATGACAAAGTTACACACTGACAGGATTTAACTAGATGTCAGGAATTCAGTTTCTCTCTGCCTGTTTCAACATTATTCCCCATGATTAGTAAGTATTAATGGGTGTCATGTGATGTGTTTACCATTTGCTTTAATAAAGTAAGCAAGGTTGGGATGCCTTCTATACACAGGGCAGCATATTTGAATATGGGTAGCTAGAAAGAATAAATCATGTTTTAAAGAAATATACAAATGTGTGGGAGAAGACATATGGGTCTGTAATCATCATACAAATCACAATGAAATGAGTATAAGAATAAGACAGGTAAAAAAAAGGAGAGAGGTCAGTTCCAATTATGAGAAGGGGTAATCAATACAAATTTGAAAGGATAATATATATTTCCTGTGCCTAATCATGGTAGTAATTTTCCATCTAAATTAGTGGCCTGAGTCCAATAGAACAACAGAACCAAGGAAAAGTAAAAATATTTTCACATCATTCAGTTCAACATAAAACTAACTAGACTTTGATGAATTTTGAACAACTACTATTTACTGACCAGGTATTTTAATGTCAATATATTCCAATAAACACACTTATTTATAAGTCTCCTCAAATCAATGGCCCAAATGTGTGTCAGGGTGATATAAACAGTTAATCATTATACTATTAATTAATGGCTTAATGAGGGGTGCCTGAGTGGCTCATTCAGTTAAGTGTCTGACTCTTGATTTCAGCTCAGGTCATGATCTCACAATTCATGAGATCAAGCCCCACATCAAACTCCACACTGATAGTGCAGAGCCTGCTTGGGATTCTCTCTCTCTCTCTCTCTCTCTCTCTCTCTCGACCCCTTCCACTCCAAAATAAATACATAAACTTAAAAAAAATAATTTTTAATGAATAAAAGAAACCTGTGAAAGCTATTTACTTTAACTTTTTCTTTTCAATTTCCCAAATAAGTAGAATTGCAAAGACTATGTAAATCTGTCCTTATTTCTGATGATAATTGAACTGTTATTTTGTTTTCACACATCTATCTGGACATAATAGCTTTCTATTTTCTTCACATATTTGAATAAAAAGCCCTCTTATTTCAAGTTAACACCTTGTATGATGAAGTAAGATCTGTTAAATGATAGAACTAGCAGATTTTTCATAAGCATTTTGTAAAAGGACTCCTCATTAATTATAAGTCAATTCTGGACAAGTAATTGCATTTTACTGTTGTACATGATTTGCCATACCGAGTTCAGCCTTTGGAAGGTTTATTTGGGCAACTGTAATGAAATTAGTTCTGAGTTCATCTAAGCAATATCAGCTTTAGAACACATTTCTTCTCAATCTGCTTGAAACTTTTCACTCTATTCAGCTCAATGACCCACAGGCAGACACCAAATTTATAGATTTTTGTATTTGTAACCAAGGCAGAGTCACATGTATGTTTGCTTAGCTCACTGGACGAATATAAGAAGGTCCTTCTACATCTCCAGTCTAGGTTGACAGAGAAAAGTCTTGCATATAAATCACTGTTTATCTAGAAATAAGTTTTGACTTGCAACATGAAGAGAAGTTGTGACATACTGAGAAGACACTTTATACAATCATTTTGATCTGGGATTTCCTAACAGTGCCTGGGACATTATATGCATGATCTCTGTAGTCTCTATATACGTACATATCTATACTGATATGAACATCTCTACTCATATCTACATAATAAATGAATGGATAAATAATACATTTTTACTGAAGTAACATTGAAACTGTAATTATATGTTCCAGTGAAGTACAACGTTCAACTGAAATTAATATCCTTTTCAACAGTATAACTGGATTTAAAGTAAACAAATATTAAGAATACTGCAATATCAAAGAGAAAAATCCTGCATACTTCCAGGAGAACAAATCCTTTAAAATGATCTATTTAAAGGTACTATGAGCATAGTCTTGGACAAAAGTGTTATAATTAAGCTTGTATAATGAGTGCCTCTTTATTTAAGTACATATAACAAACCAGCACTGAAAATAACTGTGGGTGAACCAGAAACACCCAGAGCTGGCTTTCAATCAGCAGTCAGATCTTTTTTGTTCTCTGCATTTAAAAAATACATTTCTGAGCTTGGAGTTATGGAAGTACAACTGTGATCATGAAGGTTACTTATTTTATAAAAGAATCAAGTTTCCTCCCTTGGGCTTATTATCAGCCAGCTATTGGCATCTAATCTTTAGGGGCTGGCATGATATTCTTAGTAACTAATTGCAAACCAAGTATTCCATTTTATTACCCTGAAAGGTCTTCCAAAGCTGTATGTGCATAATCAAATGAACATTTTGACAACCATACGAACAACTTGGTTTTGCTTTTGTAATACAAATAAATACGTGCCACAATGGTATATAGCCTGGCATGAGATGATTTGCCTGTGGGAAATATGACCCATGAAAAATATAAGGATTAAGTTCATTCTGTCTTCTACCATATTAGCACATACCATACATGTGACAGTGAGTCCAGCAGAAATAACCAAATCTGTGACCTTACATTCAGTTATAATTGAGAAACATCGTGAAAGTCTTTGGACTTCTGTTTCATCATTGCTATGTGGAAATAATGCCCTAAACCCTTCCTACTTATTGGATATTTGAGAGGCTCAAATCACTTGATAAAGAACTTTCAAATTAATGTGGTCTGCTACTGTGTCTGATTTATTCTTTTTTTTTTTTTTTTTTTTTTGCTTTCCAATGCATGTTAAATGCACATTACATCACTCAAACAACTGCTTTCTATGATGTCCATGAGCATTTCAGATCCTTATTCACTTTACTGTCCTTTCTCCATATCATATATCAAAATGCACTTAAAGGCTACACCTCTGATAGCGCAACATATCCAGGGGCAGAAATATACCAAACAGTGGATTGCAATGTGAGATGTGAATCAGTAATTAGAAGTGGCATGGATTAGAAGAAAGTTGACAGTAAAACATCTGTGCAGTGGTGGGGAGATTTCCCAAGAAAAAAGCCAAGGAGATTAAATTAATGACAGCAAAAATATCACCTAAGGAGAATTTATCCATATGTATGTGTGTACATAGATATGTTATACATGTTTTTATATACATACAGATGTAATACTTTTGAACATTAGAACAGAATCAAAAAAGATGCACCCAGTATAATATAATAGGAGAAAATTATGCAGAATTGAAACTTATACTGCAAATCAATAGGCTTGCTAAATCAAAGGAAATTTTAAGACATAAACTCTGAAATAGCAGTTCTGTGAAAATTTTTAGTCTCAAGGGAAAGGAAAATTCTTTGCCCTGATCATTTTGGTTCTGGAAATTAATGTGAAGAAATATTCAAGGGTACATACAGAAATTTATATATGCATATGATTCATTTCAGAATTTACATAATAACGAAAATAAAATGTAAACTAAAGGACCATAGTAAAAACAATAACAATGATTATTACCTGATTAAAATTTTTTTTTATGTTTTTATTTATTTTTGAGACAGAGAGAGACAGAGCATGAGCAGGGGAGGGGCAGAGAGAGAGGCAAACACAGAATCCAAAGCAGGCTCCAGGCTCTGAGCTGTCAGCACAGAGCCAGACGCGGGGCTCAAACTCACACACTGTGAGATCATGACCTGAGCCAAAGTTGGACGCTCAACCGACTGAGCCACCCAGGCACCCCATGATTATTACATGATTTTAAAAAGTGCATGCTCACCCATATATGCACATACACATACCACTTTCCACTTTTCTATAGAATGTATTTACCATATTCTGAAGAGAAGTATTAGTAACCAAAGTACTAATAATTATTTCTATCAGAAAATGGAATCATCTACTAGTTTTCTTTCGTTCTATGTACAGCTCATGTTTTAAAATGGATAACTATTGCTCTGATGATTCCAAAACTACATTTTAGGTAGTAGAACATTTGATAAAGTACTTGGATTAAAATAAATTTACTAAATTTTCACGTAAAATAAGAAGAAAGTACATGTATTTTAGAGAATTCACTAAAAAACTAAACCTAGCAACAGGATGAAGATGGAAAAAAAGAAAGAAAATGAAGAAAAATATACTTTGGGTCTTAGGAGAATAAGACTTTGCCTAAAAGTTTGGAATATAAAAAAAAGTAATGTTAGTATGAGCTCTGTCTTCTGTTGGTACAAATACTAGCATTTTGGAAATCAATATTTCCAAATATTTATGTGCATAAATATTAAAGTCATAAAAAGAAACATAAAAGTCTATAAATAAATAAATATAAAATACGTAATTACATGCAAAATAAATACCATAAAATACATACATTTATAAATGCATAAATATTAAAGTCATATAAAAATATAAATATAAAATAATCATTACATTATGCTACCTGTAGGGAATTAAGGTAAGGACATAATCAGAAACTCAGATAAATATTTATGTATAAGAATATTCATATGGAAACAGTATAACATTCAGTATAGTAGTCAATATATAATAAGTAGTATAGTATTCAGTATATAGAAATAGGTGAATGAATTATCATTTATTGACATGGCAGCCAATGTTGCAGAAATTAACTTGTTAGTAAACTGCTTTTATCAAGGAATGGCATATGAAATACCAGTTGTATAATATTGATGAAAGTACAAGATGCAAGTCTGTGTAAACTACACAGTTAGATCTATATGACATGTGTATTATCAAGGGAATTTGATCCCCCAGAAAACCAGATCACAAAGATTCTAGCATAGGGGGGATTTCTTACACAATCGTGGGAGCTGGTGGAGAAATCCAAGCCTGAAATCCTTATGGGTTAATATGAGTGGAGGCAGGAAGAAAAGCTGGAGGCAACGTGAGGAGAATAAAGACACATGAAGTCTAAATGGACAGGCAGTAACTTGGGATAACACACCAGATCCTTCATCTATCTCTCACAGCTTCTAACTTCCATGGCGCCAATGAAATGCAGGAGAAACTAGAATGCTTTGCCACATACTCCTGGCCCAAGACTAAGGAAGCTGAGGAAGATCCAGTGGATGAGCTAGCAGGTCAGAGACAGTGTATGAGCAACCATCTATCCTTCAGAGCAGAACAGTATCTTCTTTGTCACTTCCGCCTTTCAATTTTGTGAAAACGTCTCCATGGTCAAGCCTAATGTAGAATAATGCGCGGAAAGGGATTCTGGGACAGATAGCTTCAGCTGAGATTAGTGGAAATTGCAAAGTCATGATATATGCCTGTGCATGACTCTGAATGAAGATAATGGCGGCATTAAGCAACAGCTAGAAATAAACTAACAGGCATTTCTTCTAGTGAGATGATGGATAATTTGTTTTCTTCTTTATATTTTCCATTAGAACATGTATATTTTTTATAATCAGAAAAAGTAATATTAAAAAAATTAAATATAAGAATCCATAAAAAATAAATGGTAAAAAGTAATTAGTAAACAAACTAAGAAAAACTATCTGGATATAACACAGTTTTTATAAAGTCAAAAAAATAAATTAAAACATATTAAAAGATGAAAGGTCTGGATGAGCAGTGAGCAGAGAGCAGAATGGTGGTTGCCCAGGGCTGAGTGTAAGGGGAAATGGGGAGGTATTATTCAAAGTGTACAAAGTTTTGGTTATACAAGATTACATCTGTATGTACAGATACATACATACATCTATATGTACAGCATAGTGCCTAGAGTTAGCAATAGTGTGTTTTATACTCAAGAATTTACTAAGAGGGTCGATCTGATAGTGTGTTTTTATTGCAAAAAATGTCAATAATAATAAACACAGAGGATGGGAGGAAACTTTTGAAGATTATGGGTAATGCTTATGACATAGACTATGGTGATCAAGTTGTATACATTGCATATGTACAGCTGTTTGTATACCCATCATACCTTAGCAAAAGGGTCTAAGATATCTGGATGAATATCAACAATTGTCACATAAAACTTATTTTCTAGTAGGTAAACTCATCAAGACATAATATATAAATATGTCAGTGATAGTGATAGATGAATGAAAAAAAAAACAAAAAAAATACACTAAAGAAATACAAATAAGCAAGTATTAAATTAGGCTCAGTATTAATCACAAGAATTAAAATGAGATTTCTTTAAAACCAATCAAGCAATAAACATAAAAGATGATTGATGAGTTCAGATTGATGAGGATGTGGTAGAATGGAACACACAGTCATTGATACTAAAAGCAAATTGTTATAATTGTTTAGAGCACTGTGGGAAGGTATGGATGGCAAGACTTGAGCCATTTTTCTATCATCCCTTCCCTTATATCAATCCCTTCTAAACATCTCTAGTAAAGGAATTCTCAGCTATTTCCCTAGTTTCAGCTATTTCATGAGAATTTTAAATGAATAAAAACCTTCAAGTGTTGTGAACTCCTATATATTTTTAACTAAGACACTGGGGAAATTGGTATTATCAGTGAGGTGGAAAGTACCTTACACACTACTTACTTCAATAAAGTCGTTTGACCAGTGTTAGATTTGGACCATAAAATAACAGTACACAACAAAGATGCCACACAAACTCTCTCTTTGCCTCTTTATCTCTTCCTCTTTCTCCCAAACACACGTACACAAATTTATTCAGAAGAAAATCTTAGGTCATTATGTGAAATAAAATTTTTAAAAAATAACAAAACTTGCGTATGTGATTCTTCCATTTAAAATGGGAGGCAGAAGGCACCAGGGTGGCTCAGTGGGTTGAATGTCTGGTTCTTGATTTCAACTCAGAAGGTGATGTCACAGTTCCTTGGATTCAACCCTGCTTCCTGCTCCATGCTTTGGATTCTCTCTCGTCCTCTCCCTCGGCCCCTTCCCCCCTCAAAAATAAATAAATAAACTTTAAAATGGGAGGCAGGGTATACGAGAATATTTTGTCGTATTTTTTTATTTGCTATTGTTTTAATGGTGAGGCACTTGTTCTGGCAGTGAAAAAACAGGGGTTTTTCTTAAAAGCATAATTTTAGTGCCCAAAATCGAGTGCAACCTTCAGCATTCTGGACAGATAACTTTTGGTGGATCCCTCCATGACGTGGCAGTTCAATACCATGCTTAATTCCATCCCATTACCTGAGTGCCAGTCTTTTCCCAGCTCCTTACAGATAGATGCTGGCTAGTCCTTGTGAAACAAATTTGGTGTTGGCAATCAGATTCTTTTCCCATTAAGTTCCTGTAGTGCTGCTGCCCGGACAAATGGCTTCACTCCTCATAGCAGCCACACTCCAGCAGGATGGATTCCAGCACTTGCTTTGCCTGACATTGAAAGGTAACCCACAGACTCCAGTAGACCGTTTATCACTGTATCAGCAGTAGGGGCAATAATTTCATGAGAATTATGAGGTAGATGATGGGTCACCACATATTCTACTTCACAGCAACCAAACTGGTAATATCCTTATTTTAGGGTCTGTGATCTTTTAATCCAGTTTCTTGTGACAAATATTTAATCTGCTCTGTTTGCCATTGGTTATTACCTTAATCAGAAATTCTCTGCAGAAAAAAATCAATTACTCAGCATCTCCTGTTATTAACTCTGCACTATTACCTAAGAGAAAAAGAAAAGAAGGAAAAAGAAAAGGCAAATCAGATGAGATTATTTTTATTTTACTTTTCCAGGTTGAGTGTTCTCTACTACCAATTATTGACTGAGCTGCACCTGCTTACCAATTATAGCTTAATCATGTCCTTTGGAGCTCACAGTGCTTGTTAGCATTCTATACACTCCCCCTTGAACTTTGATGTCAAAACAAAGCCATATCCCTCATACCTGGAGGTCCACAAATGTCTAAGTGGGCTCAGAAAGGGATCTAAATATCAAAGGCAAAACAAGAGACTGACACACTATTCCAAATCCTGGCTTTATATTACTCAAAGTCAAAAGATTTTCTTTAATTTTTAGGCTTTCATGGATTAATCACTGTTAGGGAAAATGCTATCTCCAGGAGAAGATTAATCTTGTACATTGCACACGACCCTGTTCAAAAATCTGCATGACTTAATGAAAAGAGCAAGGGATAGAAGAAGGGAGCCTCCGGCCCTTTGGAGGAAGTGTGTGGCCATCAGGCCAGAGGGAAATCTGATTCACGTTATGATATATTACCGAGGAAGAAAAATGTAGAGCATGAACCAAGAATTTAGCTAAGTTATTGTGACTTTCTTGGATGTTGGTTTTGCTCTGAATTTAGAGGTTAAGCATCCGTGCATGTGTTTGCTTTCTGGAGTTCAGAGAGTATCTATGAAAATGTATTCTACAGATATACAGTTCATTATCTTAGAAGAAACACGATAAGTAAAATAAGATACCTACTCGAAAAAGGTACTTTTTGTATGTGTTTAGTTTCCCAAACTACCAATAAGTACCTGGTATATGAAACTATGGTCCATGAAGTCCTGTGAGAGAAGATGCTGAGCATGAGAACAGCATTAGTTAATCTAACCACAAAGGAGAAAACACTCACTAAGCCAGTGACAGGCTTATAGGTTTTCTTCTCTATCAGTGAATGAATGAATCAGTATACACAATATCACACATAAGCACTACTTGACTGTTGTTTTCAATGTTTATTTATTTATTTTGAGAGAGTGTAAGCAGGGAAGAGGCAGAGAGAGAGAAGGAGAGAGAGAGACTCCTGAGCAGGCTCTGTACTGTCAGCGGAGCCCCACGCAGGGCTTGATATCACGAAACGTTAGATCATGACCTCAGCTGAAATCACGAGTCGGACGCTTAACCCACTGAGCCACCCAAGCATCCCACTACTTGAATGTTTTCAATGGAAAAAAATTTTCTCCTTCAGATTTATTTTCGGTAAGTCAAGAAGGCTAGAAAAAGAGTAAAGCAAAAATCAGCTCACCACTTAGGAAAATACAGTGCAACCATTTTAGTATATATGATTCAATTATTTTTTCTTTCTGTGTATTTCGCTGATTGAGCTCATAACCAGCATACTTAAAATTATATGTCCTTACTAATTAAACCTTTGTTTCATTTGATAAATTTTTATGTGAATTTTTAAATAGTCTTCTAGAAGAAAATTTTCAGAGCTACGTTGTATTATATCAGATTGCTCTTGAGCCATTTATGTGGTATAGATTTGACCAATTTTTTAATATAGAATATTGTTTTTCCCAATTTTTCAGTATAATAAGGCTTAAATTTTTTAAAGACTCAAATTTTAATAGAAAAATGACCACTAAAGGAATTATCAAATATAATGACGTATTTTAAAAAATTCAATGTTGCTCAATTGCCCTCCAGGGTTTTATAATTAATAATTAGAGCAGAACCATATAAGGGCTCTTAACACTTCACTTTGGTAGAAATACTGGATGGTATTTCTGTACATGAGATGTAAATTAACTTCTCTGTGTCTTGTTCCTCATCTGCAAAATGGATAAAATAATAGTACTAATTGTGTCAGGTCTTTGATGTTCTTGAGGATAAGTTTATGTGCAGAAAAGGTTATTCAGGTGTTAATTTTGATCTTAGAATTGATATACACATTTTCCAATTGCCTACCTCCTCCTTAAACTTTTAAATTCAACCTATGATATTTATTATTCTATTTGTAAGTCTAAAAATTTTGAAAACCATTTTAAAATGACCTTTGAATGCTTGGCATCAGAGTAAAATTAAGGCCATTTTAAATTAGATTTATACCATTTTTTTTTCATTTTAAATGATCTAATTACTTGACTTAAATACAATATTTATAGCTACTTAAGTGATTATTAAAAATATAATAAATTAGGGGCACCTGGGTGGCTCAGTCAGCTGGGTATCCAACTTCGACTCAAGTCATGATCTCACTATTCATGGGTTCTAGCCCCATGTCAGGCTCTTTGCTAACAGCTCAGAGTTTGGATGGAGTCTGCTTTGGATTCTGTGTCTTCCTCTCTCTCTCTCTCTGCCCCTCCTCTGCTCACGCTCTGTCATTCTCTCTCTCTCCTAAAAATAAATAAACTTTAATAAAATTTTTTAAAAAGTATAATAAATTTATTAAAGTGGCAAAATGTGTTATTAGAAACATAAGACTGTATACAATTAGTAAAATTTCAAATTAAAATAAAAAGCCTAAATAGATTGCTAAACAATTTATCTTAAATTATAATTAGGAAACTATTACATTAAATTTATAGGCCAAATTCTCTTAAAGTAACTGTTTGCACTTAACTTATCTCTGAAGTATAGATGTCTGTTCTCCAGGAAAATAACAAATATATATTTTTTAAATATCTCTTCACTTAATTCTATGTTTTTCTGGTTTTAACTTTGTTCATCCACAAGTAAATAATGTTTGAAAGCATATCTTATCAGTACATTTTTTTTTAGTTATTTAAAAATATATATTTTTTAACATTAATGTGAAATAAAATGGACTCTTTTGTGATCTTTGGTTCTATGACTTCTAACACTTGCACAGAATCATGTAGCCACAATCAGGATCCAGCATATTTTCATCTCCCCATATTTTCATATGGCATATTTTCATATTTACCATCTCCCCACTTCCCAAATCAACATTTGCTGCCCTTTTTCTTCACATATGCCCACTAATCTTAACCCTTGGAAACCATCAAACTGTTCTTTGTCAATAGTTTTGCTTTTCCAGAAAATTATATAAAAGAAATCACACAGTAGATACTTTTTTGAGACTGATCATTTCCTTAGCATAATGTCTTTGGGAAGTCATCTATGTGGTTTTGTTTGTCAATAGTTCTTTCCTTCTTATTGTTAATATTCCATTACATGAATAAAGCACAGTGTGTCTATCAAATCACCTACAGAAGGACCCTGGGTTGCTTTTAGATTGGAATGATTATTTAAAAAGCCTCGCTAAAAATTTATGTATGGATTTTGGGTGAGAAGAGCTGTTTCTTTATCTAATGTAAGTACCCAGAGTGGGAATGTGCCAGTATTGAGGATGTCCAGGTTTCACATTGTTAGAAACTTTCAGGTTTCTGTAAAACTATAGTGTTTTAAAGAGAAACTTTGCTTATGAATCTAACAAACAAGCTAAGCCCTTTTATATAGCTGCTATGTTCTTCAATTCTAAAATTTAAGAAAGTAGAAACCTACATCATTGAGATTAAGTTATCTCGTTACCTAATTTTCAGGGGATATTAGAATCAGTATCATTAACCTAAGTAGCTTTACCAACTGATGGATTCAACTAGGCTATTTACTGCCTTATGAGAATCTGAATTATGTTCTTAATTTTTCTATATATTAGGGTTACTACTACTATAGACATTTGACAGATAACTAGAATTTCTTCACCTTATACCTACAGTGGACATAATTTAAGATGGCCTTTCCTATAAACATATATGACAAGACTGAATATAATCATAATGCATAGAACAATATCCAGCACAATAATAGAACTTCAAACCCTGTTGGATATTATGATTGCCTATTATTTCATATTTGCTTCTTTGATTTTGAATGTAACCTTAACATCTAAGACCTAATAGCCTATTTTTACAAAATAAAATCACATTTGACTTTATAGACAAAATTGTGGTGGCTCTAGCCTCCAGTAGACAATCTGCTAAAAGAGAATATTGGTTTCTGAGAAAGTTATTTGCCTAACTTCTCAAGGGCATGCTCCACTTATGCCTACCAAGTAATCTTTTATTCTTCTTTTCTACTCTTACTCCTTAGCCACTTGGTATAGGGTCTCTGCATTGGCCACTGGCCAACATAACAACTGCAATGTGCCTGCTGGCCTAGGGAGTCTTTGGCATTATTCAAATATCTCAATCTTCAGAGGCTGCTAGTTGTCTAAAGAGGCATGTCTGAGCAGTCTCTCTGCAAGCTTGGTCACCTGCATCTCAAAGCTGCTTTGCAAAGTCAATAGTCTCAAAGTCCATCATGAATAATTCCATCTGTTTGCAGTACTTTCTCTTTTGTCCATAGCAGACCAAAGAAGTATCTAGGATCAGAAAATTATGAGATACGATTCCTTAAATTCCATCCTCCTCAGCTTCTTGTCTTCTTCTTCCCAAAGCCAAATTACCTTCTGTTTCTCCAACTAAAAACAAACAACCCCCCTCCCCAAAAAGGTGCAAACATCCAGAGCATTTAAACGACTGAAAACATATTCTGGAAAAGTAAATAGACTCTCCATTAGCATAATGAAGTGGAACATTTTTAAAAGATTGATAACCTTTCACATTTCTTTTATTGTACAGTCTTGCCAATATCCTCAGAATACTTATATGAATGATCCTTTGAATTTATTAGTTAATAACATTATTTGAGTACTGTTTATATAATGAGCCATTACATAACAAAAAATGCACCTGAATTCAGTGAGAGAAGTATAGAATATTGAATAAATGACATTGAAGCTAATGCTAAAAAGTTTGAAAATATATTGCTAGATTCCTATCCAGCAATATATTGCAAAATAGTTTGCTGCTGAGTTAGGTAGGGTAAATACATAAATCTAAAATAAAATAACTAGAAAAATATCTAAGAATAAATAACTAAAGAAATCATCACCTCAGGTTGATGATTGTTTTTGTATTTAGAAAATCAAAGAAGAAACATAGATGTCTC
Organism: Leopardus geoffroyi; assembly: GCF_018350155.1. Classification (NCBI taxonomy): domain Eukaryota; kingdom Metazoa; phylum Chordata; class Mammalia; order Carnivora; family Felidae; genus Leopardus; species Leopardus geoffroyi. Next base: position 127,974,719 of record NC_059337.1, read on the forward strand.
TATGTACATAAAAATTTACAAACAAGAATGGAATGCAATTAATTGCTTACAAAATATTTGTATGTCAAAAAATTAAGCAAAGTTAAATATCAAACAAACATATGAGATATATAGATATGTATCTGATCAGCCATCTTACTATACTTATTCCTTTTCTACTACTAAGTTTTCCATTAAGGTATAGATTTGCATATTTGAATTTTAAGTCACACACCTTTTTTTGTTTGTTTTTCAAGTTAATTTTGCTAGTCTTAACTGTAAATCTTTGTGGTGGACTTTAGAAAGGAAATTCTTTGCCACATTCATAGTATCTGTGATTTTGATTGTCTATGTTACATTGAGATTTGGTTATTTTAATTGGATCTGCAGAGCTCCATTTGATTACTCTAAAAACCTCTGAGATATTTTCATTATGGGATTTAGATCTGACATCTTTTCTAGGTTAATGTCTCTCTGGAGTTCACTAAGGCAGAAGAAGCCCAGCTACGTGTTTTTCTACTCTCGAGTGCTTCTGTGACTTTACTGTTTTTAAGTTTTATAGAGCCTACTCAAAACTCTTACACTCATGACTCCTTTTCTGTTGCCCTAGTTTTGGACAGTAATTTCTTGCCAAAACATTATCCTGAGTATCCGTGCTTCTATTTTCTGATCTCTCCAATCCATCGTTCACATTGAAGATGGATTCGCATATTTTTCTAACTCCTCATTGTTTATTTTATCGAATCCAACACATCAATAAGATGCTAAAGACCTTGGCCTTAGTTCATTTTCCAGTCTTCCCCATTATACACTATCATACTTATTCCACTGTAAACTCAGAATCATCCTCTATTTGCCAATATTTCCTTTGCAAAATTGTGCACTCGCGTCTGGTATTCTTGAGGATGAAATACCTATGTCATGTTTCTGTTTTTGGAAGTTTATTCTCTATAAAGGAACTATCATCTTCTTTTAAGAAATAATAAAGCCAAACCTTTAAAAAGTTTTTAGTGAGGGGAGAAAATTCACAAAAGCATGGTAAATTAAAAATTTTAGGCAAGAGTGTCCCTCGTGATTTTTCTTTCCATTGGGTACTTCTCATTTCTCATTCCTGAGGAAAGGATAAACGTTTTCAGGTAGCAAATAACTGAATGTTGAACCTCAGATGATAAAATTTGAGCTTCAAATGTATCTACACCTAACTCTCTCTCCCCATGTGTAAATTGATCTTTCAGTGCTAAGCTTAGAGAGTGTGGATTTTATTTTTATTATTATTTTCTTTTTCAAAGAAGACAGATATTTAAAACTTCATCCACAAAACCTTCTTCAGTTTTCCCAAACAGGATTGAATTCCATGATTCAAGAGAATACTTTCTTATCTCTGTCATAACTAATACCTCTCTTCCTTTTAATGAGATCTGCAATTGTCTGAGTTACATAACAGACTATGACTAACTCAAGAGAATAGATTGTATATTGTTTACTTTTCTACATTTTACTAGTATTTGTACATTATTTTGCAAATGTTAAATTTTCAATATATAATCGTAGTTGAAATGAATTTTAAAGAATATCATTAGTTATTACGTCCATTTTTGAATATTGATTTTGGAAAATTACTTTATGAACAGTTGAGATCTATGTTTGAATTTAAACTCTAATATTGTCTAATTGAGATCACCTTTGGCATTATTCTCGGCTCTGGCAAAACATCAGAGAAAGAGAGAAACAGAGAGAACTATATCCTTACTTTGATGATCTAGCTGGGTGAGAGAAAATAAATAGATACAATTAATTTATAAATAGAGAAGCTGATAAAATCTGGAAAAACTAGGAGTAGAACAAAGCAAGGAACTTCCAACCATGCTAAGTTCTACCTTCGCAAAAGTATTCTTGCTGTGCTCTTTACTGCATTTTGTTGGTGCTATTATAGCTTTCAAGAATGCAGTTTCCCTCAGGTCTCCATCTGGGAAAATAGGATATATTGATTAATTCATCCATTTTTTAAAAATTTAGTTCTGGCACACCTTTCTACAGCTTTTGCTACATAAATTAACAAAATCTCTTCCAAAGGTCTTCAGGGAAGTCAGTGTGATGAGGCAGATTGACATTAAAACTCAAATTACAATATAATGTAATAAATGCAGATGCCTTATAAAAGTATCAAGTATGATCTGTGGTCGTTCTTGAGGACCTAAGAAGCCATGTTAAGGGAAACAACTAAAACATAATCTGTGACCTAAAGGAGTAGAATGATAAGAGAGTTTCAGAGAAAAGACAGGATGTGGTTAAGCATTATTCCTTACAAACATATTTCAAGAATTACCTCCTTAGCAAGGCTTTCCACAAACTCAATACTCCTCATTCATTCCCTTCTTTGTACTTGCAAAGCTTTTCAGTATATACACTCTGTATAGCACATATCAGAACCTATAATTATCAATTTATATTCGTGTCTCATCTGATAAATGGCATGCTCTCAGAGCCAAAAATCATAGCTTATTGACCTGAATAAGTAGCTCAATATTTTTCTGCACTGACTTAGGTATTGAAATGATACAATGCCAATTATTCTTTTCTGTTTGTTAAAAAGAACTGATGCCTATCATTAATAACCACCTATAGATAATACATCAAATCTATTAGGTTCCTAGAATTATTGAGAGGTCAATTTACATTTATTATTTTTAATTACAAAGTTTTACCTAAAACTGGTCAAATGCATATAAAACTCACCACTCTGTATCATAGAACTTTTGGTAAATTGGCATATTTGATTTTCTACATTGTGAATATGATGGATGACATATAATAAATGTAATTCTACATGTCAAAACCATTTTGTTTCCTCAACTAGTAACATGCATGAAAATCTAGAAAGTGAAATAAATTTGTACTTTAAGGGAATATAAAATTGAATCAACACTGAAATATTTCCAACATATGCAAAAACTATTCCATGAGTTTAAATAGATTTTATAAGTAATATTTAAAATAAGCTATTGGTTCAAAACTCATCACTATTTGAAGCTTAATTTCAAAGATTCACTAAAATGATCAACAGATTCAATAAAATAATAAGAAGTTAAAACTAGATGCATTAATTTAGAAAGCTTATTTACAAAAAGGTAAAAATCTCTTGTTTTGCAAACAGAAGTTAAAATGCATTTTTCTAAAAGCAACAAAAATGAGTTCTATTCCTTTCAAAGGAAAGCCTATTTATCACACTGGGGTCATCAGTGTCTTTCTGACCTAGCTCGTTTTAGTCTCTCAGTAATCAGTTAAGGGTGTCTAAATTTGAGCTGCATGGGGGGGGCTCAGTTGGTCAAGCATCTGACTCTCGGTTTTGGTTCAGGGCACGATCTCATGGCTTGTGAGTTTGAGCCCCACATCGGGTTCCATGCTGACAATGTGGAGCCTGCTTGGGATTCTCTTTCTCCCTCTCTCTCTTGCCCTCCCCTACTCCCTTCTTAAAAAAAAAGAAAGACTGAATTTGACATAATTAGTTTTCCCTTATGTGGACCTTAATTTTTTTTTTTTTACCTAATAAATAATTATTATATTATACTTTGAAAAAAATGTAGAAGAAAATTGGCTTGCGCCTGCCAAAAATATACACTCCCTAGGATGAGAATAGCAGAACTTTTAAATGTTAATTAATTAATTTAAAGAAAGCATGAGCAGGGGAGAGGCAGAGAGAGAAGGAGAGAGAAAATCCCAAGAGGCTCTATGCTCAGCACAGAGCCTGATGCAGGGCTCAATCTCACAAACCATGAAATCAAGACTTGGGCCAAAATCATGAATTGGAGTTTAACCAACTGAGCCACCCAAGCGTCCTTAGCAGAATTTTTCTTTTACTTTATTTAAAAAATATATTTAGGTTTTTAATTTTTTTAAATTTTTATTTAGTTTTGAGAGAGAGAGAGAGAGACAGCATGAGAGCAGGGGAGAGGCAGAGAGAGAGGGAGACACACAATCCAAAGCAGGTTCCAGGTTCTAAACTGTCAGTACAGAGCCCGACATGGGGTTCGAACTTACAGACTGTGAGATCATGACCTGAGCTGAAATCAGACACTTAACTGACTGAGCCACCCAGGTGCCCCAAAGTCATTTAGATTTTTAAAAATAAAATATTCTTCAATTTTTTAATTGTCACTTTCATCTACTTTACTTATATACCTAGTATAAATTATTACAATTATATATAAAACGTTGGTATTTAAAGATAGGTCCTCCCCCCCAACATAGTCACTACATTTAACCCAACATTTTACCCGTCTTAGTGAGATATTATGAATTACACAATATCAAGTGTTTTTGTTTGTTACTTTTTTTATTTCTCTTCTCTAAGAATCTCAAAACCTTTTCTAAATTCCCCAGGTCACAGCAACAATGAACTGTGTCTGAAGTGCCAATAACTCACCATTTTTCACTCTAGGTTTGGAAATAGAAGGACATCTAATAGCTACCTTTTACTGGCTTGATTTCTAAACAAGGAGCCAAATCTTCAACTCTCACTCTACTGTTAATCACCCCATAGTTGTTTTCCCCAAAGCCCATTCTTTTGTCTTTTTCTAGGCTCAAGTAGTAATTACAAAAGTTTATAGTGAGAAGGAGGAGGAAGAATGCGTCAAACAATAACCAGGTTTCAAAATGTCCCTTTTAGGGGTACCTGGGTCATTCAGTTGGTTAAACATCTGACTCTTCACTGTGGCTCAGGTCATGAGTTTGAGCCCCGCAATGGGCTTGTTCTTGGCATGGAGCCTGCTTAGGATTCTCTCTCTCCCTCTCCTTCTGCCCCTTCCTTGTTCATGTGCTCTCTCTCTCTTTCAAAACAAACAAACAAACAAACAAACCCACAAAAATGTCCCTTAAAAAAATAAAATGTCCCCAGAGCAAGTACATTTGTTCCAGCCCATGGTCTTTGAAAATTCTTTGTTGAAGTTTCTTTATTCTTCTTCTGAATTATTTTTATTGTATATAGATATTTCATAGGAAAAACCAACATATTTATTAACATTGTCATCACAAAGTAAGCTGTGCTATGGACAGATGGAGATAATGTAAACTTTCTTTACAAAAATATTATTAGGAGGTCAGAGACACCTTGATAAAGATGTACATAGATAGATAGATAGATAGATAGATAGATAGATATGTTTAAGATATAAGATTAGGGGCACCTGGCTCTCTCAGTTGGTAGAGCATGTGGCTCTTGATCTCAGGGTCATGAGTTTGAGCGTCACGTTGGGTGTAGAGATTACTTAAACTAATATTAAAAATTAAAGAACTGGTCACCTGGGTGGCTCAGTCAGTTGAGTGTCCAACTCTTAATTTTGGCTCAGGGTCATGGGATCGAACCCTGCATTGGACTTTGCACTGAGGGTGGAGCCTGCTTAAAATTCTCTCTCTCTCTCTCTCTCTCTCTCTCTCTCTCTCTCTGTTCCCTTCCCCTGCTTGTGATTTCTCTCCCTGTAAAAGAAAAAAAAAAGATATGATTAAGGTAATATTAAGGGCACTTATATTATTCTAGTATAATTAACTTGCAGTGTTATATTATTATTTTTAGGTGTACAGTATAATGATTCAATGAGTCTATACATTTTTCAGTGCTCCTCAAGTTAAGTGTAGTTTTAATGCTCTTTATCTATTTCAGCCATCCTCTCACCTATCACCCCATTTTCTTTGAGTAAATATCCAGTAGCGGAATTACCACATCGTATGATAATTCTGTTTTTAACTTTATGAGAAAGTTTATGGCTACTTTTCAGTGTTTACACCAGTTGCATGCCCACCAACAGTGCACAAGGGTTCCTTTTTCTCCACACATTATATATGTTTTTAAAAGATAAAAACCTCTAGAATTCTAACCTTCACTATCAGTTTTATTAAAATATATAACATTTTTATTATTAGTTTATTTAAAAAAAAATTTTTTTTTCAACGTTTATTTATTTTTGGGACAGAGAGAGACAGAGCATGAACGGGGGAGGGGCAGAGAGAGAGGGAGACACAGAATCGGAAACAGGCTCCAGGCTCTGAGCCATCAGCCCAGAGCCCGACGCGGGGCTCGAACTCACGGACGCGAGATCGTGACCTGGCTGAAGTCGGACGCTTAACCGACTGCGCCACCCAGGCGCCCCATATTATTAGTTTATTTTAATATAAATGGCAGACATCAGAAACAGAGAGGGGCCCCACTTCTCATGTAACTACACACCTTTTTGTTAAAAAGCAAAATCTACTGGGTACTTACCCAAAGTAAATGAAAACACTAATTTGAAAACATATATATGCACCCCATGTTTATTGCATTATTATTTACACCGGCCAAGATATGGAGGCAACCCAGGTGTCTATCCATAAAAGAATGAATAAAGAAGATGTGAAATGTTATATATATATATATATATATATATATATATATATATATATATGTATATATATATATATATATATATATATATATAATGGAATATTATCCAAACATAAAAATGAAATCTTGCCTTTTGCAACAATATAGATGGATCTAGAGAAGTCAGTCAGAGAAAGACAAATACCATATGATTTCACTCATATGTGGAATTCAAGGAATAAGTCAAAGAAACCATGAAAAAAGAGACAAAAACAAACTCTTAAATATAGAGAACAACAAATATAGAGCCCCTCCCCTGCCCGTGCTCTGTTTCGCTCTCTCAAAAATGAATAAACATTTAAAAATAGAGAGAGAGCGAGAATGAAATATAGAGGGGAGGTGAGTGGGAGGAATAGATAAAAAGGAATGAGAGCACACTTAGCCTGATAAACACTGAGATAAGCATAGAATTGTTGAATCACTATATTGTATAGCTGAAACTAATATAACACTGTATGTTAATTAAATTAGAATTTTTATAAAAAATGTAAACACAAAAGAAAATAGTTGTCTTACTGCCTTGAAAATCTTGATACAAGAACCAAGAATGCTTAATCTTTATGAGGAATTAGTTTAAAATCACTAATGGCAATTCAGTTTTCATTTTAGTACAGATGTTCAGATCACTTGGTAACATTTTCCTTTGGCTTTAAGATGCCTTTACCATTACTTCTCTTACAAGGCAAATGAGTTATTTTAAAATACTCTTTCACTTCAATGTAATTGGTGTCTAGGACAAAATCATAGGATGATTTTTCCCTTAAATTCTTCTAAGGGAGTAAAATTATAAATTTAGCTTGGTGTTATGTCAATACCTAGAGCTTATATCAATTCAAATCGTTAAATATTTATGCAGTGACAACTGTATCTGTCTGCACCTTAGTTTCCCATTAATTTTGTTTCAAAATTAAACAGTAAATATGCAAAGTTTTCAGCAAATTTGCTAATACATAAACACTGGGTAAATGACACTTCCTACCTTGTGTGTGTGTGTGTGTGTGTGTGTGTGTGTGTGTGTGTGTTTTGCTTTGTAGTGCTTTATATATCCAGAATTGTGTACAGAATTTGTGAACACCTGCTTTGTTGACAATGAAATCACTAATGTTTTATTTTAACTTATTTTTCTCTTTGATAATCTTGTGGTACTTTAGAATTACACATGACCTTGGTGATATTACACATGACCAGCTATTCTCACCAGTAAGCTGGACAAAGTTCCAGGCTATAGATTTATACATTTATTTCACATCACCCACTCCCTGCAAACCTATCTCAATCCATGTCTCATTTCCAGAGGTGATTTTGCACAATTCATCATACCTGAGGATGTTCACAGTTGCTCTAGTATGTACATTATTGAACACTGTAAGCACTCAATCAAAATGTGAACTGCATAAAATAACTGATCCCAAACATAATAGTTTTTTAAATTTTTTAATGTTTATTTTTTGAGAGAAAGAGGTGGGGGAGAGAAGGCAGAGAGACAGGGAGACACAGAATCAGAAGCAGGCTCCAGGCTCCAAGCTGTCAGCACAGAACCTGATGCAGGGCTTGAACTCATGAACCGTGAGATCATGACCTGAGCTGAAATTGGGCACTTAACCGACTGTGCCACCATGGTGGTCCCATGATAGTTAATAATAGTTCATATTGCTAATACTAATGTAGTTTTTGGAGAATAATAAGGAATTTTAAGCTAGCAACATCTTTGAGAGTCCAAGTGATGGCTCTAAAATGGTAAATTAGAGCCATTAACAATAACCTGCTGTAGGGCATATTTATAGCCCTGTGTAATTCTCAAAGCCTATAATGGACATGAATGCTTACTCTGCGTATCACTAGATTTTTCAACATATACACAGAATTGAAAATATGCAATATTCAATTTGGACCATGTTATAGTATTTTGTTTATATTTAGAAACAGAACTTTTTAGTAAGCATTGTTTACATCTACAAAACACATAAAAAATATTTTTAATGAATACACTGTTCTATGAGGACATTGCAGATTCTTTGGTTATCACCACATTCCATTATAGAAGTATCTATATCTGGTAAACACAGCTAAAACTATCATTGTCATAAGATGCCAATAACCATGGGCATTTTTAAACAAAGTTGCCAGCTAATGAGTCTATTTTATTGACTCCTATTAAAGAGATTCTGTGTTTAGCAGGATCTAATCATAATCAGGGATTTTTCATTAACTATCTTAACAAGGGCGGGGGGGAGAAAATATCAAAAGCAAATTAACCAGTAACCAACAAATAAATTCAACTTGCAATCTGCATTTATAGTGGATGGATCTAAAAATACTTTGACGTCAGTAGGAATTATTTTCAAAATAAATACACTCCTTCATTTTCTTAGGAATTTGTGGTACTGTTAAGCTAGCGTCTTTTGACACTCTGGTTTGAGAAATGCATTTTGTTAGATTTTTACAAAAAATATTTCAGGTTTATAAATAAACTTTATAAGTGAACCCCCTTGCAAGTTTTATTTATTTATTTATTTATTTATTTATTTATTTATTTAATTTATACAATTTATTTACTTTTCCCATTGCAGATTTTTAAATAAGCATTTTTTGACAAATAAACACACGAGAAATATTCTTCACACATAAGCTATACACCTTAGTATTTCAGATAAAATAAGAAGAAAAAACAAAATAACCATAGCAGAAACAACAATGACAACAAAATATAATCCTGTCTTTTATAGCCCATTTTAATTCTATTAACCATAGGCCTCGGATTATTTAAAGATGAAATTATCACACCAGGTTTTGCTATGTTAAATATGATAATAAAACCCATTTTATATAGAAGTTATTCTCTATCTAATGGTTTTGTACTGCAGTAGACTGAATGTTTGATTCTTATGAAATTCACATGTTGAATTCCTAAACCCCTAATGTATAGTATTAGGAGTTGGGGCCTTTGGCAGGTAATTAGGTCATTAAAGTGGATCCCTAATAAATGGAATTAGTGTCTTACAAAAGAAATCGCAGAGAGCTGTCTCACCTCTGTCTGTAATGCAAAGACACAGTGAGTAGATGGCCTTCTATGAATCAGAAAACTGGCCCTTGCCAGACATAGAATCTTCTAGCACCTTGATTTTCTACTTCCTAGCTTCTAGAACTGTGAGTGTGTCTGGTTTAAGCCACCACTAAATAGTATTTTTGTTAAAGTAACCTGAACAGACTAAGACAATAAATTTCACATTAATGATGTTATATCAGGATATTACTTAAAAAAAAAAACCTTCCTATTCTGGGGCACCTGGGTGGCTCACTTGGTTAGGCATCCGACTTCAGCTCAGGTCATGATCTCACAGCTTGTGACTTCGAGCCCATCATCGGACTCTGTGCTGACAGCTCAGAGCCTAGAGCCTGCTTTGGATTCTATGTCTCTCTCTCTCTCTCTCTCTCTCTCTCCCCCTCCCCTGCTCGTGCTTGTCTCTCTCTCTCTCAAAAATAAATAAACATTAAAAAAAATTTAAAAAACCCTTCCTATTCTAAAATATCAATTTCCTTATCTCACAGTTAAAACTTTACTTCTTAAAGGGGCTTAATTTTTATTTAAAAAATTTTTTAATGTTTATTTTATTTTTGGGAGACAGAGAGACAGAATGTGAGTGGGAGAGGGGCAGAGAGAGAGGGAGATGCAGAATCTGAAGCAGGCTCCAGATTCCAAGCTGTCAGCACAGAGCCCAATGTGGGCTTGAACTTGTGAGCTGTGAGATCATGATCTGAGCTGAAGTCAGACATTTAACTGACTGAGCCCCCCAGGCTCCCCAGAGGTGTTTAATTTTTCAATTAACTCATTAACTGTTGAAAGACTCATGAATTATCAGTTAATGCCTTGTGGGTTTTTTGTTGTTGTTGTTGCTGTTGTTTGTTTTTGTTTTGTTTTGTTTTGTTTTTAAGATTTTATTCTTAGTAATCTCTACACTCAACTTGTGGCTTGAACTCACAAACCTGATGTCAAGAGTTACATGCTCTACTGACTGAGCGAGCCAGACTCCCCTGCCTTAGTGGGTTTTTTTTAATTTATTTTTTATTTTAGAGAAAGAGAGAGAGAGCATGAGTGAGGGAAAGGGGAAGAAAGGGGAGAGAGAGACAGAGAGACAGAGAGAGAGAATCTTAAACAGGTTCCATGCTCAATGAGGAGATGCAGGGTTCAAGTCCGTGACCCTAGGATCATGACCTGAGCCAAAATCAAGAGTCAGACACCCAACAGACTAAGCCACTCAGGTGCCCCTCACTTTTTACTAAACAGCCAAAACCTTTGGGAAAAAATAGGAAAAGTATGGTTAAGTCACTATTAAATGTTGTGTCTATAGGGGAATATTGAAGTTTTGTTAACAGGTATTACTTCTAAAAGCATAAAATATGGAGAAACTTTCAGTTCTTGACTGAAACAACAAAAGGAAAATGAAATTATAACACGATTCCTGAATTATATTTGAAATGATAAAAAATAGTTTCAGAGGGTGGACTACATAAAAGGCCATAAATAAAGCTCAATAGATTTAGAAAAATAGACATCATGTAAAACATCTTCTCTAACCAAACAAGATGAAGTTTGAAGTCAATAACATAAGGAAGACTGGCAAGTTTGTGGAAAATAAAAGACATTATTAAACAGAAAAATAACAAGAAAAATTAGAAAATATTGAAAGATGAATGACACAATATACCAAAACTATGGAACACAGTGAAAGCAGGGCTAATGGGGAAATTTATTGCTATCACCACTTATATTGGAAAAGAAATAAAAGCTCTAGTCAACAACATACTTTGTGGCTTTAGGACAAGAAAAAGACAAAAGAAGTTAATTTCAAAGCTGAAATAAAGAAAGGAACAATGAAGACTAGAGCAAGATAAACAAGAGAGAATGGAAAATCACTAAAACCAAATGTTGTGTTTTTGAAATTATCAATCAAATTGACAAACATTTAGCTAGATAGACTAAGGGAAAAAAAGAGAGAAGTCTCAAATTACTAAAATTAGACATGGAAGTGGGGATATTACTGTTGATACTACAAAATAAAAAAGTACTTTAAATAATTCTCTACCAACAAATTGAATAACCTAGATGAAATGAACAAATTCTTGTAAAGCTACAACTTGCCATGACTGAATCACAAAGAAATAAAACTAGTAAGGAGATTGAATCAATAATAAAATATCTCCCAACAAAGAAAAGCTTATAAACCTAATGGCTTCACTGGTGATTTCTACCAAACATTAAATAACTAACACCAAACCTCAAACTTTCCCCCCTAAAATTGAACAGGGAACACTTCCTAACTCATTCCATAAGGCCAGACTTGCTCTGATACCAAAATCAGGAAAAGATACAAGTAAAGAAAACAAAACTGTTCATTTTATGAACATTGATGAAAAAGTCTTCAACAAAATAATAGCAAGCTGAATTTAGCCATATATTGAAAATATTATATACAATGACCAAATGCGATTATTCCTGAGATGCAAGGATGGTTTAACATATAAAAACTGATCAATGTACACACCACGTTAACAAAGCACAAATGCCACATTGTTATTTTCAATTGATGCAAAGAAACATTTGACAACATTCAACACCCTTTCAAAAAAAAAGAAAAAAAAGTCAACAAAATAGGAATGGACAGAAACTACCTCAGTATAATAAAAGTCATATATGAAAAACCCACAGAAAACATCATACTCCATCATGAAAAAATTAAAGCTTTTCCTCTCAGATCAGGAACATGGGAAGGATACCTCTTTTACCAATTCCATTCAACATAGCATTGGAAGTTCTAGCCTCAGTAGTGACACAAGAAAAACAAATAAAAAGCATTTGAATTGAAAAGAAAGTAAATTATCTCTCTTTACTTCACAAAAGTAAATTATCAATTTCTATGATATTAATTTATATTTAGAAAAATGTGAAAATTTCACTAAAAACAAGTCAGAAGTAATAAAAATACTCAGTAAGATATTAAGATACAAAATCAACACACAAAAGTCACTTACATTTCTGTGCATTAACAATGAATAATTTGAAATAAGAATTAAGAAAATTCCATTTAAAATAATACCAAAAATAATAAAATAATTAGAAATTAACTGAGAAGATGAAAGATTTTACCATAGAAACTACAAAACATTACTAAAACTAAAGGCAACATAAATAAATAGACATCCCAAGTTCATTGTTTGGTAGACTCAATGTTGTGAACATACAATATCGCCCAAAACAATCTACAAATTCAACATAATCCCTATCAAAATCCCAATAATTGTTTTTGAAAAAAAAAAAGAAAAAAAGAAAAACCCATTCTAAAACTCATATGGAATCTCAGTGGACCTTGAATAGACAATACAACATTGAAAAAAAGAATACAGCTGGAGTACTCACACTTCCTACTTTTAAGATTCACTACAAAGCTATAATAATCAAAACAGGATGGCATTGGCATATAGACATCTTTGCAATGACAGTTATATAGAGCAATGGAATAGGATAGAGAGTCCAGAGATAAACATTTACATAGATAGTCAAATGATTTTCAATGAAAGTGTCAAGACAATTCATTGAGAAGAAGGCAGTCTTTTCAACTAATGGTGTTAGGAATACTAGATACCTATATGCAAAAGGATAAAATTGAACCATTACCGTATACTGTGTACGAAATATAACTCAAAATACCATCAAAGACCTAAACATAAGAGTTAACCTATAAGACTCTTAGTAAAAAGCATAAGGCAAAAGCTTGACAATACTGAACTTAGCAATGATTTCTTGGATATGACACCAAAGGAACAATCAATAAAAGATGGGGGCACCTGGGTGGCTCAGTTGGTTAAGTGTCCGACTTTGGCTCAGGTCATGATCTCATGGTTTGTGAGTTTGAGCTTGCTTCAGATTCTGTGTCTTCCTCTCTCTCTGCCCCTCCCCTGCTCATGTTCTGTCTTTCTCTCTCTGTCTCAGAAATAAATAAACATTAAAAAAAAGAAGTAGCCAAATTGGACTTTATGAAAATTAAAAAACCCAAACTTTTGGGCATCAAATGTACTAACAACAGAGTAAAATAGCAACCCACAGAACAGGAGGAAATATTTATAAATCATATATCTGATAAGGATTGATATTCAGAATATACTGAGAACTTCTAAAAGTCAATGATAACACTTCTCCCTCCCAAAAAATAAACAATCAGAAATGGGCAAAGAACCTGAACAGACATTTTTTGAAAGAAGATATACAAATGACCAATAAACACATGAAAAGATGCTCAGCATCACTAATTATTGAACAAACTGAAATCAAAACCACCATGAGATACCATTCACACACTTACCAGGATGGTTACTATATAAAAATCAAAACACAGAAAATAACATGTGTTGGCAAGGATGCAAAGAAATCGGAACCCTTGTGCACTGTTGGTGAGAATGTAAAATGCTATGGAAAACAGTATGGTGGTTCCTCAAAAAATTCAAAATAGAATCACTATATGACCCTGCAATTCCATTTCTGAATACATACTGAAAATAATCGAAATCAGCGCCTCAAGAGTATATTTGTATATTCATGTTCATGGCAGCATTAGTTACATTAGCTCAATCATGGAAGCAATGCATATGTTCATTGATGGATGAACAGATAAGCAAAATGTGGTATATCCATAAAATGGAATATCAGTCAGCCTTAAAAATAAAAGTAATTCTGACATGTACTATAACATGCTTGAAACTTGGGGTGAAATAATTCAATCATAAGAAGACAAATATTGTATGATTACACTTATTTGGAGTACCTAGAATAGTCACATTCAGAAGGTAGAATGGTATTTAACAGAGGTTGGGGGGAGGAAGGAATGGAAAGTTATTGTTTAATGTTTATAGTTTGAGCTTTGCAAGATGAAAAGTGTTCTACAGATGGATGGTGGCAATAATTGCCCAACAGTATGAATGTATTTAATACCACTGAATTGTGCACTTAAAATAGTTAAGTTAGCAAGTGCTCTGTTATGTATATTTTACCACATTAAACAAGTATTATTAACAAAAATTTGGTTCTTTAGACTTATAATATGGAACCACTTTTATTGCAGCTGTCACTAAACACTTTAAAATGTTTTCTTTTTCAGATGTTGCCCTATTTCTTTTTCACTAAGCCATTCCAAGAAGGAGGTCAATTTTCATAATGAAATAGCCCAGTTTTTAACCCCTGTAAACGTCTCTGGAATGACATCATTTTATTTCACTGCAAAATGGCTGTGAGTTTTCCTTGGCAAAGAACTGTTCTACTAATTTTGCTTTGTCTGTCATCAGTTCTTTTGGGACCATGAAACTAACCTAACAGGCTATTTCTGGTCATACCTCTATACAGATTCATTACTCAGTCACTTGCTTTTGTAGAGGGCTAAGTAAATGAGCGAAGCAAAGAAGAGCCTAGAAACCTGAGTAGATACATCCAATTTAAGAAGAAAAAAAATGACACTTCTCGCGTCTCTTATTTAGAATATTCCCGAGTACTTTTTTTCCAACGCATCTTTTGAAAAACGGCCTAAAAAATTCATGTGTACACGAAAGTACTAGCGAGCTTATTTATGTGAAGAGAAAATCATGTGACTTAATTAAAATACCCTAAATTGATGTAAGAAGTGGTGTAATTAAGCTAAAATTTCCTTTGTACAGTCAAACTGACTTTTATCCTTCTTTATTTCTTCCAAGAATTATTATTTTATCCAGATCTATATCAAAGAAGTGTTTTCACTTTTTGATGGCATTCAAGCAGATTCTTTGGAGAAAAATCCCCAGCATCTTTCCAAAACAGCATCCAGAGGAGGTGACACATGTTCACGGCATGATTAAAGCTTTATTTAGATTATATCTCTATTTTTTTTAGCATCATCCAAGGGTGACATTATTGTTGAGCAAAGCTCAGATAAAAGGGAACAGAATCACATAAAGAATACTACAATTTTACTCCCACTGAGAACTGCCACACTGGCTGCATAATTTTCATCTTTTGAAAATATGAGAATCAAAATAAAGCAACAGCGATTAAGGTTATACAAGCAGCCCATTTTATCATGGAGTTTTGATGCATGAATTTTATTAACAATGGACATAGTTAACGCAGATACCTTAGCAAATGTATGTGAAGGTTTACAATTGCATACGTTTATCTGCAACATAAAGCATGCAAAATAGTTTTCATTCTATATGGGGTAACACCTAGAAGGAAATTGAGAGCTGTCATAAATCATATGGGCGGAAGAATTAATCTTCTTTGCTTTTTGAGGTAGAAATGGGTGCATTTATGTATTTATGTTTTTATTAATATTTCATTAATATTTTGTGTATTTAGATTGTAATGACAGATCATTTAAGATGATTACAGTTGCAAACTAGAGAAAAGCCAACCAAACTGGCATACATCAAGGAAAGAAAATTATTGACTTATGTCCCTGCAGTGTCCAGAAGTATAAAAGCATTCAGGTGCGTCTTCATCAAGTGACTGAAATCACATTACCAGGACTCCGAGCTTCCCACTTGTGGGCTCTGTCTCTTGTTCAACTGCCTTCATTCTCAGCTTCCACTTGGTAGCTTAAATGGCTCTAGGCTTATGTTATTCTTGTGGCCAGCAGTCCCAGAAAAAAAAACAACAGTCTTTTCTCTAGAGAAGTTGTTCTTGAATGGGGACAATTTTGCTCCCCAGAGGACATTTGGCAATGTCTCTACGTGTTTTGTTTGTCGTAACTGGGTTTGAAACGACTGGCATCTAGTGAATAAAGGTTGAGGATATTGCTAACTATCTTGCAATGCACAGGTTAGTTCTCAAGAAAAGGGCTTATCTCTCAAAATACCAGTAATGCTTAAGTTGAGAAATCCTACCTCAGCTCTGTATCTATTCTTTTCAATGTGGTGGCCACTAATCACATGTGGCTATGAATAGTTGAAATGTGGCTGATCCAAATCGAGGTTTGTTTTAAGTGAAAAATGCATACAAGACTTTATTATGAAAAAAATAATGCCAAATCCCTCATTAAATTTTTTATATTGATAACCTGTTAGAATGCTACTATTTTGGATTTATTGGGTCAAATGTTTTATTACAAGTAACTTCACTGCTTTACTTTTTTAATATGGCTATAATTTTAAACTACCACTGTATTTATATTGAACAGGGCTGGTTTAGATGAACTATAGTAGAGTTGTCCAATAGAAATTCCTGAAATGATGGAAATGTTTTTATATATTTACTGTTCAACATGATAGCCGAGTGGCTATTGAAGATTTGACTAGTGCAGCTAGTGCGATAGAGAAACTAAATTGCTAAGTGTAATTAATTTCAATTTAAACTAGACATGTTGGGTCGCTGCCTACACTATTAACACACATTCCAAGTGTGCTAAGAGTCACATTCCCAGCAAATGCTAATTGCTATTTTTTCCTCAGTGTGAAATACATTTACCCATGACTTAATCACAGGACCAGCGCAGTGTTGCTCTGATTTCCTAGACCTTAGTTACCTGCCCAACTCCAGAGCCAGGTGATCTCAAAAACATTTTGCTCCTTCTGTTTCATCTTTTTAGTTTAAATAAATAGTGAAATATTAAAATTTACATATTTTACATGTAACACATGTAATTTGTCACATATAAAATACTATTTTAATTGACATAAAATTCCTAGACACCAAATACATCGTTCAAATCATTTTAAGGGGCACTATTCAGTGGTTTTTAGAATACTTAAAATGTCGTACGGTCATTGGTAGTATCCAATTTCAGAATATTTGTGTCACCGAATGTTCATATCAATAATTGTAAAAAGAAACCTGGTACTATCTAATTCACCCCTCCTCTTTTCCTCCAGTAACTACTAATCTCTTTTCTGTTTCTATAGTATTGTCAATTCTGGACATTTCATATAAATGGAATCATACCATATGTGGCTTTTTAAAAATGTTTATTTATTTTGAGAGAGGGAGAGAGAGAGGGAGAGAGAGAGAGACAGAGCTTGAGCAGAGGAGGGGAAGAGAGAGAGGGATACAGAGAATCCCAGTGTGGAACCCAATGCCGGGCTCAAACCCACACACTGCGAGATCATGACAGCCAAAACCAAGAGTCAGAGGCTTAACCGACTGAGCCACCCAGGTGTCCCTATTTTTCTTTTTTTATTGAAGTATAGTTGACACACGATGCTATACTAGTTTCAGATAGTACTTCGTTTTCTTTTACAACTAAACAATGAATAAAACATTTTATGTATAGACCACATTGTATTTATCCCTCATAAGATAATGGACATTTGGGTAGTTTGCATTTATTGGCTATTGTGACTAATGCTGTTATGAACATTCCTGTACAAGTTTTGTTTTTGATTCTCCTGGGTTTTTCTGGATCTCTAGAAATGGCATTGCTGGAGTATATGGTAACTCTACCCCTTTAACTATTTTCCACAGTAGCTGTTTCATCTTACATTTCTAATAGCCATGCATGAAGGCTCCAATTCTCCCTATCCTAATGAACAATTGTTATTTTTATATAACACTTACATGTTATAGTCATCCTAATGTGCAGGAAATGATATTTCATTATGGTTTTGATTTGCATTCCTTAATGAGTAATGATATTAAGAATCTTTATTACATTTCCTTTGGAAACATGTTTATTCATGTCTTTTGCCCATTAAAAAAAAAACTGGGTTGTCTTTCTAATATTGCATTATAGGAATCCTTTACATATTCTGGATTTTATAAGATACACAATTTGTAAATATTCCATTTCATTTTGTGTGCTGTCCTTTCACTTTCCTGATAGTGTCTTTTGATGCACAAAGTCTGTAATTTTGGTAAAATAGAATTAATTGATTTTTACTTTTGTTCCTTGTGGTATTGGTGTCATATATGAGACACTATTATTTAATCCAAAGTCACAAAGAATTGCACCTATATTTTTTTCGCAGGGTTTTATAGTTTTAGAGTTTGCATTTAGGTGTCGACCAATTTTAAGTTAATTTTTTGTATATGATGTGAGAAAGGATTCAGGTTCATGCTCTGGCATTTGGATATCCAATCATCCTAGCACCATTCATTGAAATGACTCTTCTCATCCTATTAAATGGCCTGACACCTTTGTCAAAAATCAGTTGGACAAAAGGGTTTATTACTAGATTCTATACTTTATACCATTGATCTATCTCTATTTATGCTAATGCCACATTACTTTGATTACTGTTACTTTATAGTAAGTTTTCAATTTATGAACTGGAAGTCCTCGACTTTGTTCTTTTTCAGGATTGCTTTGACGATGCGGGCTTCTTGCATTTGTACAGGAATTTTGGAATCATATTATTGATTTCTGCAAAAAGGTAGTTGGAATTTTGTAGGGATTGGTTTCATTAATAAATGTGGGGAATATTGCCAATTAAGAATACTAAGTTTTCCAATTCATGAACACAGATGTCTTTTTTTTTTTTTTTTTTAATTTTTTTTTTCAACATTTATTTATTTTTGGGACAGAGAGAGACAGAGCATGAACGGGGGAGGGGCAGAGAGAGAGGGAGACACAGAATCGGAAACAGGCTCCAGGCTCTGAGCCATCAGCCCAGAGCCCGACGCGGGGCTCGAACTCACGGACCGCGAGATCGTGACCTGGCTGAAGTCGGACGCCTAACCGACTGCGCCACCCAGGCGCCCCACAGATGTCTTTTTATTTATGTAACTCTTTAATTTTTATTAGCACTATCTGGTTTCAGTATACAAATCTTGTACTTCCCTCGTTACATTTAATCCTAAATATTTTACTCCTTTTGATGCCATAAATGGAATTGTTTTCTTAATTTCATTTTTGGGTTTTTCGTTTCTAGTGGATAGAAATACAACTGATTCTTGCCTATTGATCTCGCACCGTACAACTTTGCTGAATTTGTTAGTTCTAATAGATTTTTTTAATGTATGGATTTATTAGGATTTTCCAAATATAAGTTCACATAATCTGCAAATAGATTCATTTTTACTTCTTCCTTTACTATTTGGATAGTCTTTTGTTTTGTTTTGTCTTTCCTTACCTAACTTTCCAGTTAGAACTCCCAGTACAATGTTAAATAGCTAGAACAGACATTCTCGATCTTAGGCTGAAAGCTTTAAGTCTTTCACAATTACGTATGATGGGAGCTGTGGGTTTTTTATAGATGCCCTTTATCAGGGTAAGAAAATTTTCTTCTATTTGCAATTTGTTGAGTGTATTTATCATGAAAGGATGTTGGCTTTTTTTAAAAAAAAGGGGTTTTTTGCATCTATTTAGATAATCACTTCTTTCATTTTTCTTTATTATAGTGGCATTGTATATTACACTGATAAATTCTGTATGTTGAACCAACTTTGAATTTCTGGTATAAATCCCTCTTGGGCATGGTGTATACTCATTTAAATATGTTGCTGGATTAGGTTTGCTGATATTCTATCGAGGATTCTTGCATTTGTATCCATAAGGGATATTGACCTGTAAGTTTTCTTTCCTTGCAATGTCTTTGACGTCAAGGTAATGGTAACCTCAGAGATTGAGTTAGCAAGCATCTCTCTTTTATTTTGAAGAGTTTGTGAGGGACTTTTCCTTCATGCATTTGGTAGAATTTCCTAGTGAAAACTTCTGGTGCTGGACTTTCTTGTTGGAAGGTTTTTTTGTTTTTGTTTTTGTTTTTTTTAAATTACTGGCTCAACCTTTTTAGTTGTTATAGGTCTATTCTGA
Source organism: Leopardus geoffroyi (assembly GCF_018350155.1). Classification (NCBI taxonomy): domain Eukaryota; kingdom Metazoa; phylum Chordata; class Mammalia; order Carnivora; family Felidae; genus Leopardus; species Leopardus geoffroyi. The sequence continues at coordinate 127,994,876 of NC_059337.1, forward strand.
TTTTCTGTTTTTCCTTTTGTCTATTTAGCTTGAGTATGTGTTTCTAGGAAATTATTCTGTACTGGTCCCACTACTGTAGTATTTCCACAGCAATCACTCTTATTTTCAAGGCTACCGCTGAGCTGAAGTGTAGGGGATGGGAATAAGGTCAAACTGAAACAACAAAAGCTTACTCTTTTTACTGTGCTTCAGTCATTTTGTTGAGTAAGTGCTTCCCGTGTGGCTTTTGGTAATTTCCAGAGTTCCAAAAAGTTGTTCTGATGGTTTTGCTAGAGTTTCAGCTGCTTTTATGGAAGGATGAATTTTGGAGTTTCTCACTTACATTTTGATATCATTCTACCTTTTTTTTTTTCAACGTTTATTTATTTTTTGGGGGGGACAGAGAGAGACAGAGCATGAACGGGGGAGGGGCAGAGAGAGAGGGAGACACAGAATCGGAAACAGGCTCCAGGCTCCGAGCCATCAGCCCAGAGCCTGACGCGGGGCTCGAGCTCACGGACCGCGAGATTGTGACCTGGCTGAAGTCGGTCGCTTAACCGACTGCGCCACCCAGGCGCCCCTCATTCTACCTTATTTTATTAAATCTTGACTTTATCCTATTTCTGTGAATTTTAAAACAGGCAAAAACTGCATTTTTATCACTTAAAATTATTTAATTTCTTCTTATGAATGACTTTTAAATATTTCTAATATAATCTTAAACTTGACTCTATTTTAATTATATTTACATACTCTGTATAATTAGAGTAATTGCACACTTATATACACACTTATTTACATTCTTCATTTAATTTCATTTTTATTTAAATTCTAGTTAGTTAATATATACGGTAAAATTGGTTTCAGATACAGAATTTAGTGATTTGAGGCACCTGGGTGGATCACTGTGTTAAGAATCTGATTCTTGATTTCGGTTCAAGTCATGATCTTGTGGTTTTTGAGATCTAGCCCTGCTTCAGGCTCTGGCTGATAGCACAGAACCTGCTTGGGATTCTCTCTCTCCCTCTCCCTCTCTCTGTGTCCTTCCCCCACTTATGAGCTTTCGTGCTCTCTCTCTCTCTCAAAATAAATAAACTTAAAAAAAAGAATTTGGTGATTCATTGCTTACATACTCATCACAATTGCTATCCTTAATACCCATCTTCCATTTAGTTGAGCCCCCACCTGCCTCCCTCCATTAACCCTTAGTTTGTTTTCTCTACTTAAGAGTCTCTTATGGTTTGCTTTTCTGTCTCTTTTTTTTTTCTTTCCCCTACGTTCATCTGTTTTACTTCTTAAATTCCACATATTTGTTAGTATTTAATTGTGTGTATATGGAGAGGAGTATATCCAACCAATCTCTTCTGGAGCGATGATTGTATTGTTTTCAATAGTTTGCTTTTTACAAATAACATGGCTTATAAGTTATTGGTGTTTTTGGCATAATGTTTTCATGATGAAATTCTAAAAGTGAGATTCTTGGCCAAAAAATATTTGTTAAATATTTCCAAATTCATTTCCATAAGATCTGCTTCATTTTCCATTCCCAGGAGCAATTTTGAGAGTGGCAGCTTTTCCTTCATCTGCCTAAAAAGCATGTGTTGACAAGGTTTTGGATTTTCCAACCTGAAATGTAAATAATTATTTCTCTGTAGAAATTTAATTTTTATCTAAACCTCTTTTCAGATACTTAAGGGTGCTTTGAATATTTTCAACTTCTCAGAGCTGTGTATTATTTTGCACAATTAGTTTTCAAGGGGTTTCTAGTCTTTTTCTTCTTGATTTTATGAGTTCTTTGTCTGAAATAAACGTTACAGTTTTTTTTTTTACAAAGATTGTTTTTTTACAGATTTTTTTCCCAGTTTGTTTTTGTCTTTTGATTTTTTTTTCTGGTACTTTATTCAAAAAAATTTTTTTTTCCTTTTCGTGGAGCCAATTTATCAATCTTTTTTTCTTTTTCTTTTTCTTTTCCTAGATTTTTCAGACAAAGTTAGAAAACCTGACTCCAATAGCAAGTAACAAATTTTCTTTTGCTTACTTCATATGCTTGTATGATTTTACCTTTACATTTAGATCACAGAAATTGTTGGGGTTTATTCTGTTGCACGGTGTGTGTTATGGGTCCAATTGTTTTCTTTGCCTGAAGGTTTATACAGTTGTCCCAAACTATTTGTTGAAAAGTTCATCTATTTTGCAGTATTTGAAATAGGAATCTTATCATAGATGTAATTTGCAAATGTTCTTGGCTCTCTTTCTGAGTTCTTTATTCCATCCCATTGGTCTATCCTTTCACATGGTTCTACAATACTTTAATTGTAGAGGCTTTGCAGAATGTTTATGTATCTTGTAGAGTTAATCCCTTCAACTTCTCATTACTTTCTTTTTCAGGACATGCCTGCCAGACAGTAACCTTTGAATAAGAACATGTAGTAAAGAAGGGGAAATTACTGTGATCTGGAATCTATTCCAATAAGCATTTACTAGAGAATTTACACATGACCTTATTTTTCTGACACTGGAATCACCACACACACAGTAACATGCAATTGTTTTTCATCATGGAACAATTGTTAAGACCACAGCTTTCATAGTCACAGTCCCTGGGGTATCTAAGCTCCAACTATTACCAATTAATTTTGGGAGATCTTGGATGACTTGCACTCTTTAAGCCTCGGCTTCATTATGTTAAAAGGGAAAAATAATAATACCACAACTTAATGTTACAGTAAATGTTAAAAAGAGAAAATGCATATTAATAGCTTAGCACAGTGACTGGCAAATAGAAAGCTCTTAATAAAAACAATAGTTTATTGAGCTGGCATAGAACATTTTTCTATCTTAAACGTTGTGAGGATAGAATTTGGTTATTTTTAAAATAGCTTATTTATACACACTAAATCTCTGTGGATTATCAACAAAATTCTCCAAAATTAAGGGTTCTCAACTCATCTCATTTAATGATCTAAATTTACATAAAAGGAAACTGCAGTTCAGAAAGATGCATGGTTTGTCTAAGATCCCACAAAAAAATAATGGCAGCCAGAGTTTTGTCAATGTGTCTTCTCCTTCCCATAAGTTGGGGGCAGGACAAGATGGGATAGGAATTACTTTCCAATTCCATGATCACATTTAAAAAGCAATATATTTGTCTTCTCATAGAAAAGCTGACCATTATAATGCTTTGGTTTCGAACATCTTTTATTTTCACACCCCCCTATCGCTGTATTTTTTCCATGGCATCCCATTTCATGTCTACTATGAAGTTGGGAAATTTAAATAACATGATTAGAATTTATCGGCCCCAACTCCATCACCGAATTCTAAAACCTGGCTCTGCTGCTGACATTATTAAGTTTCAACCTCACACTAACAATTTGAACACTCTTTCGCTGGAAAGCTGCTAGTGTAGTATGATTTATCTTCATGTTTGGCTGATGAAGTATAGAAAAAAATCATCACATCGTATATTCTCGCATATCTCGGTGCCGTCAGCCTAATCAAACCAGCTGCACCATTGTTTCTGCAATAGGCACTAGTCCACGAAAGAAGTGGATATACACATGGCATATTTCACAATACATTGAGTGCGGTTTGACACATTATAAGTATTTATTTCTAATATACGTTACGTCCTCTGCACAGTTAGGAATCATCAGTGGAGGATTTCTTCCTCACTGCCGTGTGCCTGGGTTCTCTAGTGGTGGTCTGTGCGCTATCATATAAGAGTGGATGGAAAAGCTAAAAGCAGCACCTGAATTCAAATCTCTCTCATTCGTGACTACAAACAGGCAACATGAGATGGGTGAGTCACCAAAGGGCAACATTGAAAAGTAAAATGTACTGGGGAGGCTTTTCGTATTAAGCATCCATCCTTCAGTAACCCATGAGCTTGACTGTGATGCCGACTAGTTCTGATAAAATGCATGGCTCCGGGGTGTCAGGGTGGCTCAGTCGGTTAAGTGTCCAACTTTGGTTCGGTCATGATCTCATGGTTCGAGTTCAAGCTTTGCATTGCTCTCTGCTCTTAAGGCAGAGCCCATTTCGGATCCTCTGTCCCCCTCTCTCTTGCTCCACCCCCCTCAGCTCACATTCTCTCTCTCTCTCTCTCAAAATAAATAAATTTTTAATGCATGGCTCAGACAGAAAACATTGCTGATGGTTTCACTGGAAAAAGAGAGAGAGAGAGAGAGAATGACAAACAGCTGTACTTGTTTAAAATACAGATTTCCAAGCTCTTTCTAATCATTTTGATTTAGTAGTTGTGGAAGTGGATTGAGACATTACATTTTTCCAACGACCTCAGGTGAATCTGATGCATTGGGTCCAAGAAGTACACTCTGAGATACGACTGTGGAGCAGGAAGGAAGAAGACGTTGCTTGACATTATCCTGGTGAAAGCCTCAGTGCAGCATGTAACCATCAACATATGAAGAGGAGACTTAATGGTTTAACTAGAATCTACCAGGAATGATTTAGCAGTGAAGCAATACATTTTACATAAAGCAGTGGTTTACAACACTAACAACATATCAGAGCACCTTGCGGGACTTACTCTGTTGCTGAAGGCTCGGAGCAACGTCCAGATTTGAGAAAAGCAGGTGGCATTAGTCCAAAGACCAGAACAAGTCTGAATGCTTCTATTTAGAATTCAAATTATAAACCAATATAAGTGTCCATTGATTATGAACACATGGAAAAAAACATGATGGAGTGAAAGTATAATAGGGCACTTTTATTCAGTGTTCATCTTAACAAGTGCCATGAGTCGTGTATTGCTGTGACATGTCAGTATAGACAAAATTTTACTCTAAAAGTTACTTTATTTTGATATTCGATAGAAGTAATACTTCAGCGATGTAATAATTCTCAACAAGTTTTTATTATATGGCACATCCCCTGTCCCTAATATTAACTACTCAAATAGAAATATGTTTCTAGAAGTGGCTTCATAACCAAAGGGTATTCAATCCTCTGTTCGGCACTGAAGTCAGCACTAAACAGGTTTTTTTTTTTATTGTTAAGTTTGTTTATTTTAAGACAGAGCATGTGTGAGTGGAGTAGAGGTGCAGAGAGAGAGAAGAGGGAGAGAATCCCAAGCGTGCTCTTTACTGTCAGCAGAGAGCCAGGCACAGGGCTCGAACCAACAAACTGTGAGATCATGACGTGAGCCAAAATCAAGAGTCAGACGCTTAACCCACTGTGCCACTCAGGTGCCCCATCAACAGCTTTTTATTCTAAATCACACGGGGGAAAAACTTGCTGTAGGCTTTATCAACATATTTTTGGTTTTATATATATCACATATTGCTCTGTATTTTCAAAATCTTTTGATATATATTGGTCTTATCATTTAGTTTCACAGCTAAGCCTTACTTTGCAAAAAGATGTTTAAAGCTTAAATATGGAAAGATGTAAATAGAAAACCAAGGGACAGAAAATACTTTTCTAAAATCTGTGATACTTCTTATCAAGTCGAATGAGTAAATTTTGGATTTTAAGTACTTTGTTTTTCCTTTCATTTTTTTATCAGTGTTGTTTCAAAACAAGTTACCACAAAATAAAGTGGCTTAAAGTAAAAGCAATTTATGATTTCTCATGACTCTGATGGTTAACTGGTCTCAGCTGGGCAATTCTTCAGATGGTCTCTCTTGTGTTCACTTGTGGAGTTGCAGATGGGTGCAGCCTGTCCTGGCAATCTCAA